>NC_044195.1:23168531-23468531 GCF_900880675.1 Sparus aurata | reverse complement strand
CAGTATTCAAAGCAACGATAGACACTTATAGCCATGGGATGGCATGTGGGGAAGGATTTTTAGCCCAAACTTTTTAATTTCAGATAAAACGTTTCATCTTCACAGCTAAAATGGTTTATCACAGTGGAGATGGTATTATGGCGGCTTTTGTGTGTATGCGTGTGTGTGAGAGAGTATTTTCCTGCATGAGTAACAGACGTGTTTGTTTGCTGTGTGCTTGTTCAGATAAGCCTGTGCCTGGATGTACTGCCTCCACTGTTTCTGAGTGTGTATGTGTGTGTCAGCTCAGCAGATGGAGTTTGATTCTCACCACTGGGAAATCTCAATCCCACAATGCACTGGGAGCTGTGCCAAATGAGGAAGCGGCAGCAGCGGCAATGAGGAACCAATCACAGCTTTAACACTGGAAATAAAAAAGGTGCATTCCCTCTCTCCCTCATCTTCCTGCCGCTGTTCCTCCAGGACCAGCCATTGTTGTGCTATCAATCAACATGAATTGGGTCTATAGCATGAGTTAATTCCTAACTCATAAAACACACACAGGTATCACAGACACAGTAAAACCGATTAACACACATCACAAAGGAAATCTGGGACAGTGGAGTGGCTGTCTTTTTTTGTTTCCGAGCAGACAAAAGCGAACAGAAACAACTGGAAATCCCTCAGAAAATGACAGCAAAGAAAATTCCCCCAGAACAAAAACCGAGAGCCTCGTCACTCTCAGGCTCTATAGGGGGAACTGTTCCACATTTAGGCCAAATTTTACATCGGATCCCTTCCCTCTCCAAATCTCCCGATCAGTCCAGTCAGGGAGCGTCTTTTGTTGGATTGCTGAGCCGTGGAGAGAGAGAGGACAGAGGAGTTGGTATTGTTTTCCAAGCATCTTCATGAAAACAGCAGGGAAAAAACACAGCTTATCATACACGTACCAGCAGTCAACACGAATGTACTGACAAAAATTAAGTGCTTAAAAAGAGCGGGATGGGAAAGACGATGTGATTTGACATCACATTCCCCTGCCACGGCGAGGCGGGTCCAGGTTTGAAAAATCAGATCATTGTCATGGTGCTTGAATGTGTGTCTGCGTGCGTGTGTGTGTGTGTGCTAAGGTTTGACCGACATGTGAATTCGAAGTCAGTATACATGCCAAACTTCAGCCTTTGAATGGAAGTCCAAAAAGCATTTTACTGTTACATTTTTATTTTTAAGATGGAAAAGCCTCCAAAGAAGCATCATCCAAAGCCATACTAATGATATTAAGGCAGAGTGAGGCGGTTGTCATTGAAAACGACACCGTGGAACGACATCTGAGTTCAGCTACGATCGGGGAATAAACTTTATCAGATCAGAGATGAATGACAACTGATAATCTGTTTATAACTGAAGCCCGACATCAGAAATGTCAACAAAATCACATATCGCTATGACCTTAGCGCGTGTGTGTACGTGTGTAACATGTTTGCAAACAAAGACAAAAGAACATCGTCCATTCCCTGTAGCCCTTCTTTGGCGGGTCTGGAACAAAAAAAAAAAAAAAGGAGGCCTTCACTCTCCAAATAACCAATCACAGTCCAGCGGTGGGATATGCGATTGTCAACGTAAAATCGCTACGAACGCCTCGATGTGAGGTTCGCAGGGAGAAGAGAACACTGAGAAAAGGGGATAAGGAGAAGGTGGCTGGTTGGCCCAAGTGTTAAGTCCAGTTAGACGTCCTTTAGTCCCATGCTAGTGCAGGCCTAACAACCGGAGGCTGGTCTCCCAGAGGCTCAGCTGCAGCTGGGGGTCAAAGGTCGGCGGTGTTGTCATCTCCCGACGCCCATTGGCCCAGTAGCCGCCTCCGCACTCCCCCTCCAGGTCCGGTGACAGAGCGGCGTGCAGCACAGAGGCAGCGCCCTCTGCGGGAGTCTGAGGAAAAAACACACACATCATTAAATATATATAAATTTATGCACATCTAAATAAAACAAAAAAAAAAACTGCACACCGAAGGAACGGGGTGATGGCTGGATGACAAGTTCAACAACAAGTTATCACTGCAACGAAACAAATAAAGTGCCTGAGTGTGTGTTGTGTGTGTGTGGATGCCAGAGGAGGGCTGATGTCACTGTATGTTAGTGTCAGCGAACAGAGAGCTCAGGGTCTGTGTGTGTGTGTGTGTGTCTGCATGCATAAGTGTGCGTGTTAGTGTTGATGCATTTTAACAATGATCTCAGTGTCAGCTGTGAGACCAGGAGCAGGTTTCAGAGCACAGAGGGGATCACATCCTGCGAGCATCAACAGTGTGCTTGCATAGTTTGTGTGTGAACAAGTGTGTGTGTGCGTGTGTGTTTGTGTGTGTGTGTTGTAGCACTGCACAATACTTCCAAACATGAATTTTAATTGTTTCTCTGAATGAATTATTACTTTGCTTGCGGGGCTATACTTTTCAGTACGAGCGACAATACAGGGAAACACAACTCGTGCTTCATTATTAATGCTGCTGTCTAGTTTAAAGGTTCATTCACACACTTCCTAGAATCACTTTTTGTGGGAATAAAATAAAAAACAAAATAACAGCTTGTCCCCGTGACAACAGGTTCATCGTGTTTTCTTATGACTTTCGAGTTGAAAAAACAATGTCGGCCCTTAGCCCTTGTTATTATCTCGTTGGCTCTTGATTAAAATCTATGTCTGCTCACAGTGAAAGGCCAACACGTCCTTTTTATTCTATGTTTTTGCCCAGTGGCATTATTATGTGTCTTATGTGTCTCCTTTCCTTTTCCTCTCAAGCTGAGATGCATGAACCCTTATTAACCCAAGAGAGAAAGATGTCACATAATCAGTGTTTTGAATGAGTTCCAACGCTATTAAAATTACATAAAGGAATTTAAATGGGGTACCACTTAAAGCAAAGCGAGATATAAAAAAATCTTGCATTTATAGTCCTTGGCGTGTTAATGTTGCAGTGCTTCAAGAAGGTCAACTGAGACGAGACTGAAGCAAAGAAATTAAAGCTCAAGAACAAGTGTTTTCCGTCCAAGGTAGTGGAGCCTCAAGGGTTGGAAGTGTCTCGCTATCAAAAAAGCATTCTTTTAAATGAATAGACTAAGTTGCTGACAAAAAATGGATGTACATCACGTCTTCTGGGTTTCTTGAAAATAATTTTAAAAAAACACACAAAAATGGGCAAACAGCTTCCTCAGTCAACCTGATGTAACACTTCATCACAGTTTTTCTCGAGACTTTATTATCATACCCAGCCACAACAAAACTTTGTTTGGCTTCTCTCTGTTACTTAAATAAGAATTATGTAAGAATATAGAAGCAAGACAATTAGATAAGAGTTAATAAATAAAACTAAAAAATAAAATACAAACAATCAATAAGTAAAGGCAGCATCAGACCCAGAGAGAGCGCATACACCACCATGAAAACATGCGCCCTGACAGACGCTGACTGACAAATTAAAAACCTCGGAAAACCCTTTTTTCCATAGTTCTTAACTCATGTTTGACGATAGATTATCTGCTTTCATCAAATACTTTAAGAAAGATCATAATTAGCTCTGACAATATGTGAACATCTGATCGTACCCCCATCTCTGTAATATTCCCCCATTTCTATTAACATTTTAATATTAAATTGTTGGGGGGGATGAAGGTCAGACACGTAGGGATTGTTTAATTAATATTTCAAACAAACAGGGGGCAGCATATCAACAGAGTTATTTTTACTAATATTTTTATCTCATATTCTAACACATTGTATTTTTGATGTTCTTTGACGTAAATTTGAATCCAGTTTAATCTATTCAGATGGTATGGGGGGGCTTTTTAAAGTCACATATAGAGGTTGATGCGCTACAACAAAGACTGGAGATGTGCAAAAAATATATACTCTGATGGCTGAACTAAAGAAAAATTAGAGCAATTCAGAGCTCAAGAAATTAGTTCTATTCACTCGGGCAGACTTGAGGGCTATATTGCATGAAGAAACATAATTTGCACTTTACAGACTTTGAAGAAAGTATTTTGAGAGTGCTGATAAAGCGGGGAAAATGTTGGCACAAGGAGTAAGTTCTCAATTCCTGAATGTAAATACAGCTCAAGGGAAGTACTTAGTGAAACAGAACATTTAGAGTGAAGTGTCTCAGAGTCAGAGATCAAGGCTGCAATCAAGATTTTGGCTTCTGGTAAGGAAAGGCTACTGCCTCTCCTGCCTCAATACTGTACCAGTTACAGTATTCAGTTTTATGATTGCTTAAATAAATGTACTGATCCCCTCTCTCACTGTACTGTATAATAATCAATCATTCTATGGGCCACAGTATGGGTTCTGCTGTGATGTCCACTTTGCCAAAAGCAGACAAAAGACCATTTGCGGATGATTCATCCTCATCCACAACAGTAAGTCTGTTGAATAATGCTTATAAAAAGTATCTGCACTATGTCTAGAAGGACTGGTTACATCTTTAGTTCATACAGATTTCTGTACGCTGTATGAGGTTCAGCTCTGGCTGCCACACTGCTAGTTACATGTGAGGGCTTTTTCATATAATGTCAAGAGCAGCGTGAACTCTGCATCCAGCAGCGGCAATAGACACATATAAAAATATCAAGCAGACTAAATATTTGGTCAGGTCGCCGACGTCTGGGAGCTACAGTCAAAGACAGCAGCAGTTCCCTGAACACATTCTATTTCTATGGAGCGGACACCACAATAGCATCAGAATCCACACAAGCAGTTCAGTATTTGTACCCATGTCGTCCCTGCTGAACCACAAAATGAGCTGACAGTAATACATTTTCAGTGCTTAAATCCTTGCTTCCTTCACATCCCAATCCTTTCTTACTGTTCGCTGTAAATCAGCGCACAAGCAACTCAAGACTTCTTGGACCGGCTCACCTGTTGCTTTTGTTGTATTTGGACTGACTGCTTTTCTTACAGAGGATATTGCACTTTTAGTTTTTTAACCACAAGGATCGCTTAATCTGAATATTGATTGCGTCTTGCTGCCAAGAGGTGCTGATGGTTTCATCGACTTTTTAAGAGCATCACCAGTCTCAGTGCCATGTCTCTCCTCAGTTGCCTCGTCTAAAACCATCAGTGTCTACTCAGATAGAGAATGCTGTGAAAACACCACACCACAAAAAACATTAACATTGACTTGTTTAGTTACGTTAAAAGGTTTACCCTGCACAATTGTAATTTAGTTTACATTTTTTGATATACATGGGGCATCTGGTTTTCATATCGTTTGTTTCTTTTTTTCCGTTTTTAACCTTTAATTTTTATACTAAACATTTAGAGGTCTTTTTTAGAAAAACCTCACCACATTTAATTTCACTACAAATAATATTGCATATTAATGGGACATCACTTTGTCTATTTTTTAATCAAAATATTCTGATTGATCAAATTTGATTTGATTAGTTTTATCATTAGGTGTGCTTTTGAAATGACAGTGAAAATCTGTATGAAAGCCTATATGTTGAGCTATTATATCTGTGAGGAGCACAGACTTACAAATACACTACATATTTGTAAACACCTGAGTATTTAAACAGAAGATTCATTGTATAGCTATTTTATTTTTTACATTTATACAACTCAATAAATCACTGTGCCTACAGATGAAAAACATCAATATATTCTGCAGTATATTGCAGATTTGCACAATGCACATGAATATTACACATATGGCCTTGTACAACACAATACCAGGCACTTCTCTGTATGCATTATATTGAGAATACGGTTCTTACTTATGTTTTATCTCAGTTCTTCCTTCTTATTGACCGTCCAGCTTTGCTTTTGCATAAACCTAAATGTTATGGCTATGATAAAAAAAAAAAAAAAGGTGTTGCAACCGGCAAGAATCACACTTTCTGTGCGTGTGAGTGTTAATGATTGCATGCATGAGTTTGTGTGATTAATGTGTTTGTGTATGTGGGGCAGAACCCTCCCCAAGGTTGCGCTCGGAGGCAAATGCCTGTGACAATTGCAGTTTTGGGGGCTGAAACACGCACACACGTCTCCTTCTATTAAATCCCAGGGACATTAACAGCAGCCTGTGGCCAGCGCTTTAAGCTGCGCAAGAAATAATTTAAAATATAACACACAGCAAAACAGCCTGTCGTGATTTTCAGCAGCACTTCCATTTTCAGCAATGTGGATAGATTGTGTGTGAGCACATGCTCGAGTCTGTGTTTTATCTTGTATAATGAAATCCTGAACAATGTCTGCATTCGAGGTTGTTTTTTTCCAGGTCACTGTGACTTCCCAGAAGAAAATGTAACAGTAGAGCAGTCTCTTTCCAGGAGAGCAGACCATGTAGACGGCAACGCTACTGATTTAAATGGCTAACATAATTGCTAGTGCGACTGTTTTGCTGCAGATATCCAAGATTTTAACTTGACATAATGAGGGTGGACGTAGTTTGGCTCAGTTGTTAAGTTCTAAAATAAAAATCTAAGCTCCTTGATATGTGATGGAGGGCACTTCTTTTGGTTTGTGAACCTTAAGAGAAAACTTTTAAATACCTAATTTTACGCACTAGACATTTATATTCTAGTTATTTAGCTAAGAGAAACTTCACAAGGACAACACCAGAATAAACTGCAGTTTAGGGGATTGAGGGGAAAAAAATGATTCAACCAAAATGACAGCCTTGGTGTTCTTAAAATATTCTAGTAGCGTAAAGTAACAGAGCAGAGGGTTAGAGACAAAGTGCTGTGGACTGAGATAGAAATCAACGGAAATACATTTACGTAATCCACATCAGCCAAATTTGATTTATATTGTACATCCTCTGGAATTTCCCTGAAAAGTGGACCATGAGAACAGTCACACTAGTGGAAAATGAAATACTCTTTTGAGAAGTCTTTATTGTTTAGTCACTCGTTCAAAAATGGTGGAACATGTTCAATGTGTAGTGTAGTTTAATATTTTCCATCAAATCTTCTTTGCTGGATAACATACTTGGCCTCTGTGTGAATACATCACATTAAAATCTGGAGAGTGTTTTACCCTGAAAAGCAGACGAGCGATGACGCTCTGTGCCAGGCTGAGGGGCGTCCAGAGGTGGCGATAGAGTGCAGTATCCACCATGCCAGGATCCACGGCACATGAGCTCAGAGGGGAACCTCCACGCTGCAGCTCCTGGTGGAGGTGGGAACTAAACAACAGCTGGGCCAGCTTACTGTGACAATAAGCAGTGTGGGCAGAATAACACTGGCTGTAGAGAGAGAGAGAGAATGACAGAGTGTCATACTTTTACATCAAACATGGCTCCATTTAAATTTAACAAGGACAGTTCAGTTTTATTCTATTCATTCTGATCAACTGTTGCCTCAGTCGCTAACATTTTTTCCACGTAAGAAAAACTTGTTCTGCTGAACAAGGACAAATTCTTCTTACAGTGAAAACTTCAACAAGACCTCTCTGAACCCTCTGGCTGAATGGGCACATTTGGTAAACAAGGACACACAGCGTCATTGATGTGACGCTTCTGAATCGAGGCACTGACATCATCGTTCGACTGCACAGCCACAGTGCCAGAAATGTATAAAGCTGTAAAGTCTGAGGACATCCAGTTCATGACACTGTGTTCATGTAAGAGGGTTTACAGCTCGTGTTTTCATCATGCAAAGTATATTTTACATTTACATACTTTTAACTGCTGATGTGCAGACGTCTTATTATTATCATAATGACCGCCTGCCCAGTTAAAGTTCTCCTGCCACTCTTGTTTGGAACATTGTCAGTTTTTTAGCTTTAGTATTGTTCATTTCTTGAGCTCAACGCTTTTCTGAGGTCTTGTGGCCATTGCTGCAGTACTTGTTGCACCATTGCTTGTTTGCTTTCTGGCCCACGAATGTCTTCTTCACCTTCAACATTTCAGATTGTACTAAGTGCTGTTGAGCCAAAGCGCAGGGCTGTTGCTGGAGCATGTGGCTTTTGAATGTCGTGCTGTGCTTAGGGCTCGTGTCAATACGTATTCAGTATTTCATCAGGCAAAAATGTTGCGCTGGTGTGGCACATGACTTAACGCTCAGTGAATTTCTCAATGTCATAAAAGCAGAGGCAAAAAAGTTGTCTTGGCATCTCAAAGGTGACAGGATTTTGTTATAATAGGCTGTTAATAAATGTATTATGTCAGCTTCTGGACGTGTTTTACCATTAAAGTAAAGTGTGGCCACAGCTTTCCCTTGTGTTAAGTCTGGCTGAGGTAATGTAACAACACAATGAAGATATTCAGGCAGCTAATGCTTCTGGACAGGAGCGCTGCAAGCTGGAATGAGAACGAGCCAACTGGAGCCAACAGTTGCCACCTAACGCCAACGGAGCATCAGACACTTGCACTGGTGACGACAGCACAGAGGACGAACAGGTGAGTGTGACAATCTGGAGCTGGAAATGCTCTTAAATAAAACTAACACAGTTAAGGGGTTATTACTGTTTAATACAACTATGGTATTACTTTCTATTTTTGTCCATTTGGGGTTTGATTGCATTCTGTTCACGCATCTCATCACTTAACTTGTTGAGCACGATGTGATTATTAGTAACATGACAAAAAGCCAGATCACAGCTGGTCATTTTGTACTGTTGGCTGTGACTGCTTATATGTTTGACTGTGTGTGTGTGTGTGTGTGTGTGTGTGTGTGTGTGTGTGTGTGTGTGTGAGCCTACCAGCTATTTAGGTCATTTAGTCTGATTTCGCCAACGCGGTGTGCAGACGAGGAGACGTTGACAACACGGGAGAAGTAGCCACATTTCCCAGAATCCTTCAGCGTGTCCAGGAGCAGCCAGGTCAACAGGAAGTGGCCTAGATAGTTCACGCCAAAGTGCTGCTCAAATCCATCGTCAGTACGGCCCTCAGGAACCAGCATGACACCCGCTTAAGAAACACACACATACAGGTACAGAAGCATTTAAAGCACCCGAACATACATTTCAGTGAAGTTTGAAACTATTCACAACATGGTGCTTATTAACTTTTAGATCACAAATGTCTAACTTCTTAGGTGGACTTGATGAGACAGAACTACATGTTCTCATTAAGGGGATCATCATTAAGCGGACTGATAATACCTGTTGCCTGACTGACAGTGAGAGGTGTGTGAAAAAATGGTGAAAGAAGCTGAAATAGACAGATAGAAGTAATGGTTAAGTGGTTCAAACATCGAGCTTCTGACAAAGATTTTCATCGGATAAAATTGGTGCCAGTCTTGATTTTCGAAATAGTATCACGTTATTTCAGGCCTTGGGAGAATCACATTATTATTTCCAGGGTTTGGTAAAACATGTGTAGCATGTCTTTTCCACTCAAGGTCAGTACAAGCCCGTGCTGCTATGTGCTACATTACATACAAACAGCAGATCTTAGGTGAATGGCTCCTCGTGAATACTAAATAGTTTTTTTTGTTGAAATGCTCATCCTCGAGTCCCGAAAGACTTCAGTGTCCCAGACAAAAGACAGAAATGTAGGTCAATTACATGTTTTTTGAGCTTACAAATAATTCAGAGAGACCACTGATGCCAGGCTCCACCAACCCAAAGAATTTACTTTTGACAGCCTTGAAACCCAACTTCAGATGAAATAGTAGAAAGAGAGTGGATTGTTGAATCTCATTTTGAGCCAACTACCAAAATGAGAACAACAGAATCAGCAGTCTCGCTCAAGAATCACTAACAGCACCTTAAATAAAAATAAAGGGGAAATATTTCCACTGAACATGATTATGGGTGATTTAAATATGACAGACTTTTGCTGAAATTATACTTAAAATATATATTTTTCAGTGAGCCGAATTTAACTCTCATCCTTTTAAATTCACTCAGGTGACAGCATCTAAATTACACCTCTCTGCAAAGGATTTCTACTTTTCAGACTGAATATTTGATGGACACATTTACAGAAAACGGCAAGACTAAGGCAGCTCTATCACTCACCATTATTGACCAGGATGTTTAGCGGCAGGTCCCGCTCCTTGAAGCTCTGGACGAATTGACGGACAGACTGCAAAGAAGCTAGGTCCAGTTTCATGAACTCCACTGGAATGGACACACACATACACACAGAGAGGCACACACATCAGAGCCATTCTAAACGGATTATTTCTGCAAGCGGTAAGACATCAAAGAGTGTATTAATCATCTCTTACAGCAGGCTCGGTGGGCTCTTACAGTACAATACTGGCAGCACAACGCTTCTGTTGCTCCGGCACATTATATCGAACCTAATACTTCTTCTTGAGCACCATCAAAGCTTCACACACTGTTATATCGGGTCTAATGTATGATAAGACACAGGCAGGAAAGCAATGCCCAGTAGGTGGTATCATCAGAGCGTGAAAGTGACTCTGTGTGTTTAAGTGTAGGTGTGTGTATGCATAGAAATCACTTTGGGATGCTGGGTATACTTAACACAGACACACATTTCTTGTGTGGACATCTACTTAGAAAAACACAAACACGGTACTCAGGCACTGGGTTTATGGTGTGTCAAATAAAGTATATATGTGTCTACCAATACACTTATATCCATCCTACTCTCTGTCTATAAAATACTAAATGAATTTACACTATAATCTAGGTGTAAAAAAAAAAAGCGTGTGTTCATGTGTTTGTGTGATCCTCCTCGTATCCACTGGCGCAACTTTAACCTGCCGAGCTTCTTAACCAATCTGAGCGTTTCGTTAAAATATAGCTCACAAATGATGCGACTGGTGAGATAGCAGATTCAGACTTACCTTAACATTGCAAGTTTGATGGCAGAGTTTGGCTAATTCAATTTATTAGATATATTCTGGCAAGCTCTGAAGTTTTGTGTATAGACGTTCTGTTTTTGTCCTCTCCTGTCTCATTTCTGTCTGCTCCTTTTATTTACTGTTGTAATAAATTTAAGGAAATGTTCATCTCTCTTTTCCCAGCAGGCTCGGTGATGGTGGAATGACCTTCCCCAATTCCACTGGACTGTCATTCCCGATCTCAAACAGTAATTTGAAATCCTATCTCTTTTCCAAATGCTTTAAATTGTACCTCTGTCTTACATCCTCCTCTGCATTCACTTCAGAGCTTCTCTCTCTGGGAGAAAACATATTCTAAGAATGTATAACTGTACGTCCTCTTTGTTTTTATGTACGTAACATCTAAAAACCAAGTGGTACTGGTTTACACTGAACCACAACAAGCAGCAGTCGTACAAATCCCCACTGAACAACATGAAAGTAGCCAATAAACAAATATCAACAATTTAAAACATATTTACTGAGCGATGTTCCCCTGTACCATATTACAGCTTGTTTGTTTGTTTGGAACTGCGACATGTTGAGGTGTTTCTTTTATATCTTTTCTCAGGATTTTAGCAGAAACCAAAGCACTATAATACACAGCAGTGTCAATGTTTTCCTTTCTAACATACTCTAGATGTGCAGCTGACAGGAGTAATATTCTGTATCACAGTATCAGAGGGAGCAGTGCTTCTGGGATCAACAGTGCGAATCTAAAAGAGGGACCAGGAGGTCACCAACACTGACAAGCTGCTTCATTCACTTGTTTGGATCCTGTTTTTTAAATGTGATGAGTGAAAGATTTGTCTGGAGTCATGTAATTTTTCCAAAAGTACCTGACAGTTTTTTTTTATCTACATTGTATTACAGAGAGCAACCAGTTAAATTCCTGTTTTGTAAAAAACCTTGTCTGGACTGTGAATGACTGTTTTAGCATTTGACATATCCGTTACTGGATAAATAGCTGCTCCCTAAGTGCCAAAACATGAGAGCGCTGCCGTCACACACAAAGACAAAGGAAAAAGTATGCTGTTCCTCCCTATAGCTCTAATCAGCCTGTGAAAGGTCAAACATAATAAACAAAGACAGGATGAGGACGGAGAGAGGAGCAGGCAGGAGGATAGGTGATGGAGCTGATGGAGAAAAAACTGCTGTGACAGATGAGAGTGCAACCGTCCCCGATGAAGGTCTGATAACAGCCTTATCTCTGAGCCATACCACTCACCTCCTGCTGTGTGTGTGTGTGTGTGTGTGTAGGCGAGAGAGGGAGAGAGAGAGAGAGCGATAAAGGTAAGGGAAAACACTGACTGTGTGCAAGTCTATCAGTGTGTGCATTCCCAATGTATATACCAGTAAGCAAACGTGTGTTAGCCTGACAGCAGGTATTTGTGTGTGTGTGTGTGTGTGTGTGTGTGTGTGTGTGTGTGTGTGTGTGTGTGCATCCTGCCCGTCAGTCCTCTCCTGTCCTCTTGAGCTGCCTCTCTTGGGGCCCAGGTCTTTCAGATAGGCCAGTCATATCAAGAAAGTCCACTGGGAGTGAAATGCCATCGATCGGGCACAGTCTGGCTGCTGCCAGCCCTCAATTAAGACCCCAGGATCTTCTATACTTCTATAAAGCTCGGCTTCTTTGACCCAACAGCCAATGATACACCAACTGTGTTTTTGTTGCAGAGGGATTATCTGAAAGTGACGACAGGAACTGCCTCTGGAGACGCACACATGCTGTTTAAAAGCCACTGGATCCATTCATAGTCCCGTTTATACAATTTATCTTTATGATTATTTCATCTCTGTGTTAATTAAATTAAACTGCAAAAGAGAATTAATTGTGAAATAATGTAGTCGCAAAGCATGAGTCAAAGGGGTTTCTTAAATGGAAATGTTCCAGTATATAGTACAAAGCCAGCTCATGAAACCATATTAACAGAACAAGTATTCAGTCAACATTTTATGTCCATATTGTTGAGTTTGAAAAAACTGTCTAATCTGTCGTTTTGATGTAAATTGCTATTCAAAATTTGACATTAATTCAATGAAAATGTTTAAATTGTCACTTGGTAATTATAAATTGTCAGATACCACAATTTTAAATGGTCTTAAACCTTTTTTAGTACTTGTGTAATCAGTACAGTAATGCCAAGCTCTACAATTATTCCGTTTTCACTTTAAATGAGCCCTACTGTATTGTGCATTATTGTTTTCTTTCTTTCCTCCAGTGTTTTCTGCATGTAAAAGATCTTTAAAGTTAAAAAGGTCAAAGTCAGTCTTAAAGAGACAGGAACTGAAACAGAACCTGTCATACAGGAAGAATACAGATAACTGGACAGTGTGAGAGAACAGTGTGTTTTTTGAGCATCCAAGCATGTAAACCTGTTCTAGCAGTAACCCAAAATTAAATGATGAACCCGAAAATGAGCATAACATGTTTTCCTTTAAAGATCCAGTGCATCAAGCGGTGATTTTGCAAACTGTAACCTTCCATTTTGTAGGAGAAGCTACAGTGGCTTCTAAAAAATGCAAAAAAAAAAACATTAAAGTCCCTTTCCAGAGAAAACTTTTGGTTTGACCAGTCTGGGCTACTGTAGATACATGGCTGACTCAGTGAGAAGAGGATCAGCTCCCTCTGCAAAAATAAAAGGGTTAGGGTAAGGTAACCAAGACACAAAGGCGATTCTTAGTCTTAGGTGATCATACACTAATGAAAACATAATTATAGATATGGGTCCTGGTATTTTGCGTGCTGGCTCACTGTCACACTGAGATGGCTAACTGGGACACTTAAGTAGAACAAAGCTATCGCTAACGTTATTGGTAACACCTGTGAATTTCATACTGTGACAGGTCAAAATGTCTGCTGTGATAAAAGCACCATTACTGGTGAAAGATGAAGGGGCCATTTCTGTAATGTTTCCACATTCTGCTTCACTGTTGCCTACAAAACAGCAGATTTTTGCCGCAGCGTGCTTTCTGGTATTACCTCCAAACAAAGTCACTTGAATGCACCATGTCACATTTATAACCTGCAAAGTCTTGAAGGGGGCAAAAGTCAACAGATTTTTTCATGGAAGAGTAGCAATTTCTAACAGGAGCTTGCGGACCGTCACCTTAGTCTCCCTCCTTTCCATTTCCTGTCTGAAAATCTCAACCAGATGCTCGTTTTGTATGGAGAAGCAGACGTAGTGTGTAGTGTTATGCAATTGTGTCTGTAATTGTTAAGGCTACATGTGATCATAAATGGCTCCAGCCACAACAATCAGAGTAACTGAAAAAGAAAAAAATGCTTGCTCACACTCAATATCCAAACTGTTTATTCTGGGCTTCTCGAGCAGCAGTCATCAACTACATTTAGCTCAGAGCCAGGTTTTTCGACAGACACTGTGGGGGGATGGACTAAAAAAAAAAAAGAATAATGCATCTAGGCCTAATTAGCCTTCCATATTTACATTTACATACAAAATTAATCATCTAATCTAATCTATATTGATAAAAATGCTTTCAGACCGCCAAGGAGGAAGTCAGTGCTCAATACAAAATCTATAGTTCAACTACCAATGAATGAGTCCTTATCTCAACAAAAAACTCCTATTCAGCATCCCAGGAGGCAAACAAAAACACAGTTGGCCACCGGATATAAACCCAAGTGACGTCTCTTGTATCTAACAGAGTTTAACAGTGAGGAAAATCCCATTCACATTCTGAATAGAGGATGTTGTTTGGTTGGCATGGTGCCAGCTGTATGACTCATTATATATATTTCTGAAATGCCAGTGAAGTGAATGAATGGGAAATTTACCTCCTGAACCAGGGCCGTTTTAAAAGTGGGCACTAAAAGAGCATATGGTCTAAAGAAAAGCTGTTAGCTCCAGGAAATGAATAGCCTAGGATCCACGCCATTTGATGGCGGGTTCATTGAGCGGGACAAGGGATGACGGAGTTGGAAAATAATCCGATCCTGTACTACAGTGAACTATCAATTCCAAACTTTTTGGTTCATGCTAGGGGTCGGCAAGCTGATTGATGATCTCAGGACAGACTGAGCCTCTGCTACCTCCAGCTGGATGTGGCCCACAGGCTGCCAGTTTACGGTCACTGTTCTAGAGTTTGTTCCAAATAAAAAATCCCTGCTAACTACAGACAAGGGAATGGAGAGGTAAAAATAATTTGTGCATTTATAAGGGATGCCAGTTTTGGTTGATCCTGCTGTCGAAAGCCTGACAACCATTAATTGGTAACTAAGCAGTTAACTGAGAGAAAAAATACAAGAGGCACTTTTCTTTAAACCGATGCTACATTGGCTCAATGAGCTCTGGCGCATCAAGTCAGCTTCTCTGCCAGGTTGTCTTACATGTACCGGAGAGGCTCTGAGTGATGAGCATGTCTTGCTTAGCTGAACCTATTTCAACACTTGGTTTGGAGAAAGGAGCACACTGGACTGCATTTCCCAGTCAGTACTGATGAACTTACAGGTAGATGTGAAGTCAACTTTCGTTTGTGAGAGCTGTGCAGCAGTTGCTTGTCAGAGCTAAAGTTGATTCACACTGATTGGCAGCGTTTCTCCTCAGACTAGCACATCGCACTTCCTTCTCTGCACGAGCAGCAATGTCATCTTTGACTGCGAGCCATCCTCAGAGATGGCAGCACAGTGCTTGATCTTGATGTGGTACAGTATAGCACAAGTACTATTACTACACTGAGGAGTAGCAACACACATTTTAATTCACATTTGACTCTGAAGGAAACGTTTCCACAGAGCTTTCTTAGCACTCTGTACCTTTACTTAGGTACCTCTGTACCTTAGCTTACTTAACACTACTGGCAAAGATATTAGTTACAAAAAAAGTTATCAAAAATATCCTTTGTAGTAAACATATAAAAATTGGTAACCACTGACGCCTCTCACACTAATCAAAACCTGATAAATGCAATGGAAAGTCACCAAACAGTTTTCAAAGTTGAATCTATTTAACCTAGATATTGTGACTGTGAACTAAACTATCTTGTTCCACTTAATTCAGGATTAAACCTGTTTTATCAAACTTAGTTTTTTTGTAAATAGGTACAAATGTACCCTGGAGTTGTTTTTTCAGCCAGGCTTCAACATGAGACAGCACACAACTTCCATGAAAATCTTGCTTTTCCTCTGCTGCACTACATCCTGAACATCAGGTAATTAATATGTAAGCCGGCTAATGCCCACGTCTCACACGACTCACAACTCATAAAACAGAAGCTCTGGCCTTCACCTTCTTCCGCTCTATTTCATGTTTCTTTCATGAAAAATTAATAACCGTAAAAAGCAATATATTAAAATAATGACGAGGGAGGACTACCCGTTTCTCTTACCATAAATCCCCTCTCTCCACCCGGCTTTAACATGC
The DNA here is from genome assembly GCF_900880675.1 of Sparus aurata. NCBI lineage: Eukaryota > Metazoa > Chordata > Actinopteri > Spariformes > Sparidae > Sparus > Sparus aurata. The sequence continues at coordinate 23,452,378 of NC_044195.1, read as the reverse complement.
ATCTTGTGTCCTGATTGCGCCTACAGTAGATATGATTAAGCTGGATTACACCTAAATCTGATATTAAAATGCATCGCTACTAAACGCATCAAATTTCCCCTCTGCTTGCCAAAAAGCCCCCCAAAAAATAGACATTAAACACCTTGATTTTGGGGAAATGTTTTACTCTCAGAGATGACATTTAGACTGGAAATACGAGGTAAACAATGACTTACTATCAGATGTGTTCGAATGATGTTTTCAAAAATTCTGCGCCAAATAAAACACAGTAAAAGATAATTGTCAAGTCACCATTTCGCCTGAATTTTAGGCCACATGTTCTCACCTTCCCTCTCTCCTTCTCTACAATACTGTCAAAAGGAAGACTGAAAATACAAAAGGATGAATGGACTTTCCTCTCTGAAGCCACCTCTTATGAAGCGACATGTAAAATATATAGTTTCACTTTGAGTGGACTGATAAACAACATGGTGATATCCAGGAATATTAGGTCTGGGCATCGTGCCAGCATTAGCACTTCCACAGACATTTTCATTCACCTGATGTGCTCCAGTCAACTCAAGCTTGTAGTGTCAAAGGGTTGATCCTCTCACAAGTCAAGACAGCTCTAACTAAATCTACAGTAAATTTGGGTATATTGAAAGGCTCAATGCACACACTCAATCACAAATTGCTTACAATACCACTTTTCACAAAATGTACACAACTCAATTCTTATATTAACATAAAAATGTGTGTTTGTTTGTTGAAGTACAAAAACAATCCAACAAGGTCAGTCTTCAACTTAGCAGTAACTGGGTCAACTACTTTTTGTTAATTGTTGTGAAAGAACCAAGATAGTAAGAACAGTGTTTGTAAGGAGGGAGCAGCTGGGTTACCTAAGCAAGAACATTTTAGGTGTGTTGAGCACACACACACACACACACACACACACACACACACACACACACACACACACACACACACACACACACACACACACACACACACACACACACACACACACACAGGTTGCCTTGCTTCACATTCACACTGTTAATCTAGGCCTATGGTTTGAGGCACAAAGTGTTACTTTCAAGTGCACCGTGACTAAAGTTAGTGGACAGACAGCGCTGCCTGTGGCACAAATACAGAAATACCCTCTATCTGCATGTGTGTGTATGTGTGTGTGTGTGTGTGTGTGTGTAAGATGCTCTAAGCCTCATTGACTAAAGCCCACTTGCAGTCTAAAACCATTAGCATATTTCCACAGGATTGTACTCAACATTTTCTAGGGACCTTTAATGCACCAGACAATACACTACAACGTGATACCAAATGGGACCAAACACACCTTACACATTGACCTATACATACATTTGACTAGAACTAAACAACACACAATGACTCAAAACATAACCTCAGACAATAACACGTACACATGCTGTATAGCTGTGACGGAGCAGCTCCACACACACAGCATATTTCTCCGTGGTGTCGCTGGCTGCAAGCAGCACACACACACACGCGCCTGACACACGGTTAAAGACATCCCATAATTATTGATTCCCTTAACTGTTTAGTAGCGTGATCAATGAAGCACACTTGTTCGTCCTACTATTTCTTGGATACATACATACTCACACAATCAGTACACACTCACAAATGGATGAAACACTTCACACTCTTGTCCTCGGCCATGCAGGCAAAACAGGGGCAAAACCATTTCTGCCCTTAAAAAGAGTGGGACCCGTATCTCTTGGGTCATGTGACCATGAATAAAAATGTATTATTATTTTCATGATGATTGTGTGGCCAAATCACTTGTTTTTTTGTATGGGGAAATGTTCAGATGACAGGGTGAAATGAATGTGTAAAACACACTCATGTTTAACAGCCTGTAGATGTTTCCTCTGCCTTGATTAATTCTGTGAAAATGGGATACACCCAGGGGAGGGGCTTTTGTTTTAAATGAGGGCCAGTTTGGCTTGGTACGGCAGTCTTGCTTTGGTTACAAAGAAGGTAACATCTGCGACAGAGATTAACTGTATTGCTCAGCTTTTGTTTGTTTTTTTGAAGTGATTGAATTACTGAAGAATTCAACGTTCACCTTATTTAGATATTAGATGTTGTACAGTTTGTTATTTTCACTTTTGTAAATATTTGCACTGCTGTTTTGTGGAGATTAGGTAATTAAAAGGCATTTTCCATATATAATTTTTCGACTACGCCATCCTTTTTCGCTTTGAGGAGAACCCTGCTACAATGGCTATGAAGTGACTGGTTTACTGAACAAGGCTGATCAGGTGCACATGTGTGTACATCTGGAATTAAATGATTCTAAATCAAGTCTATTGTACATTAAATACATAACAATGTGTTGCTTCAGCTAATATTGTATGTTAGATTCTAGCTATAATGAAACAATTGAAATGAACAGTTCAACATTTTAATCCCAATTTTTGTTGAGAGTAAGATAAAAAGAGCGATACTACTCCGATATCTGTCTGTGAATATGAAATATTTGCTGCATGAATTAGGTCTTCTAGCTAACTGCATAGAGATCTACTTACAGGGCGACTTGTTAGCTGACAAAACCAGCTGTCTGTTCATCTGCACAGGTAGGATACGAACCCTGGACACAGCCTTTGTACATGAGGGAGCATGCTCTACCAACTAAGCTACTGGGGCCACAGCACCCTCATATACTCCATACAATACATTATGATATTATCTCCTGAAATTCAATTCTCTCTCATTGGTGACACCTTGAAAACCCCGAAACTGTTCACATATCCCCAGTTTGAGAACCGCCTCTGCAGCCCACATGTATATTATGAGCCGTCTCTCGTTTCTCACAACAGACAAATGTGCTAACACTGGGAAAGATGCCAAAGGGCGTTTGGAGAGAGATGTTTAAAGCTCCTGCCTCACATACTAATGAGAATCCATTACTGTCTCATTCAAACACACACACACATCAACACATTCTCATTCAGTGCACAAGCATCTGGCTACAGACACCCCCCTTGTCCCCTATGCCTCAGTGCCTGCCAATTACAAAAGAAGTAATCAATTCCACCACGGCCCCGTCCAGGGAAATCGACTTCAATGACACCAGCTACATGGCCGCTGTCTCTGTACCTGACAGCCACTTACACACAGGCAGGGACCCAGCCAGCCGGCTCTCTGCTGCTCTCCACTGCAAGGCATAACACAGCTCGCTTCCCAATAGGCAGCGCTTCACTCAGTATCGTAGATACACTGATGTCAACTCCGCCAATCAAAACTCAGAGTATTAATGTTTGTCGTTAGAGGTTTGCTTTTATCAAATTAACCTTTCAGTAGAAATATTAAGCTTAAAAGGAGATATTTTTTCAATTTTGGGGCAGATTTTGATACATTATTAGGTAGCAAAATAATTCTGATATTGGCACATCAGCCTATACAAATGCACATTGTTTGCAATGATCCCATTCAAATTTGGTTATTGAACACTTATATTTTCCGATTAACAATAAACATTATTGTGCAAAATGACCAGTGTTCACTGAAAAGGTTAACGTCTCCTGAAAGTGTAGTATAAAATAACCAAAGTTAGTAAATATTGACTAATTGTAACTGATAATAACTGTTATAATGATAGAAGTAAGAAATGAAGGGTACAAAGTGTGAAAGAGTTGCTGAAACATACTACTTGGCACCAGCTGACAGAAAAGTGCATCTAATGATTAAAGCTGCTATAGTCTGATGATGTGAAGTGTGAAAATGTACCAAAAATCTAAGAATTAAACCATATAACCAAATATGTAACACTTTCATCATATTTAAAAAAAAAATGCAGTCTCAAGAGTGATCAGACACAATGGGATATATCAAGGAGGGGACTGAGTTTTCAAAAAGCCTGAAGGCCAGAGTTTCTAAGAGTCCTACCTTTCTAAGAGTTTCCGGTCATAGCGGCACAGAGAAAGCCTCGATGTAAAAGAAACAAAGCGAGGCGAAGGGCAACTGGTCGACATGCAGTTCTTCACGTACGCAAATCTTTGCGCAGGTGCAGAAGGTAGAATGGGGATTTTCCATAGAGAAATACGTGAATTTTCCATAGAGAAATAGCAGAGTCAGCAGAAATAAAGAAGAATAAGGATTGGTTGAGGCCATGACGTCCCAAAGGACACTCACAGTTTTCTGTGTTTAAAAGAGGATGTTCAGAGCTTTAAACCTCAGGTCAGTTTGTTTTTTTCGCAGATTTGGTCTGTGTCTGATCCCGTTCTCTTTTGCCTGCAAATAAAGTCCAACTGCACTCAGCCTTGAAGACTCCTGGTGACTTTTTTTGATCTTTGATATCTTTTGGACCAACTGAGAAAAGTGAAGTCAATTTACGACAAAAGCTGATATTTACAAATTATCCGAGAACCTTTTTGTGTCTCATGCTATGTATAAACTGTTTTCATATCAGCATATATAGGCGGATACGATACATCTATCACGGACCAAAATATAATTCAGTTTTTACCTTTTTTAATCACCTAGTAATAATGAATTAGCATTAAAAATGGGTGCTGAAAATGTTTGAAGGTCAGATTTGACATTTTTTCACTTTCTGATGCAGCAAACCTGCAAATTTGTAGATAGATTTAAAAAAAAAATACAAGAGAAGAAATTGTGTATGTAGAAGAGGTCAAACTCTCAGAAATCAAACTATGGCAAAAATCAATGAGTGATGTGCACAGAATCTGTATTATTCTGCAAGCTATAAACTGAAATTAAGTTTGGCAAAGTTCAAAGAACCAATACATACCCCCTGGTATTTGTTTTGACTTGTAGCATAGCATTTTTTCCTTAGTGACAGTGATTCCTGCATTGCGGTTCAACAGTGAGCATTCACGTTTTGTACTAACTACTGATGTCAGTCAACTAATGTGAGGAAATATCTATTATACATGCATCACTTTATTTTCAGGCAGGGATCAGAGAAGCCTTGTCAAGTCTGTGCGACTACTACCTGATCTAACAATAAATACATTAAATATTTTTCAACTTTTAAAAAAGATTTCAAACACTACCCCATCTGGCTATCATGCAATTCAAACAGTTTCTAAACAAATTACTTTTCTGATTTTTAACAGCTATGGTACATCCATTACCTGTTGCTGTGATTTCATGTCAGTCTTTTTCCTTTGCCATTGCTCAAATGACCCCCTGAAACATTACAAAGCTTGCTAGAATATCTCCTATCAGGATATACACAGCAGTGAGTGTGCGGGAATTTGCCAATGGCTTAAAGTAGCACTCAAAAAAATTCTCTATTGAGAATGAGGGCTGGCTGGCTGGCTTCCATACAAATGTGCTACCACGATGAATCCTACAACATCCAGAACGTATAGCTTAAATTGCTGAGGGTAGATGGCTACAGGGCTACAAGTTACAAGTGAAGTTATAAGTGGCTTCAAGCTCTCAGGCAATCTGTGGCCTTTCATAAAGCTGCAGCTCTGTGTATGTGTGATGCTCTGAGGATGTTATCTGCATACTCCACATACAGTTGCTTCCTGATGTAGCTACACACTAATAACTTGTTTATTTCCAGTTAGTTTGTTTCCAGCGTGCGGAATAGCTTGTTTTGTCTTTTGTTTTAACGCTGTGCACAATACTGAGCCTGTTTTTCATATAACAATGATGCCCGAAATGGAAAAACTCTGCTTCTTTTTCTGTGTGTATTTAAAATAATCGCGACTGGCTCTCGCCTGCTTGCCAATTGCATTGCATCAAGAAGAAATCTGCGTGAGGTTGGGCTTTTCTCAACCTTTCCCTGTCGTGCTGCTGGGTGCCCTTTTACAATCTATGTAGCTCGGTGGGAGGCGCATGGATGCAATGGCAGGCCGCTTTTAGAATGAATAGAAACCTATCGCTCTCCCAGCTTTTGAGTCTGTGTGTATGAACGGCTTGTCATGGAAAAACTGTCAAATTCGTGGTCACTGTATGCTCATCCCCCTGAGGTAAACATCTTCTGACAAGCTCTGGAAGCTGGTGAAGAATCAAGGCCGTTTGTATCAGAAAAAAATAACTTATGAGGCTCGTAAGTCACAAAACTATGTTGGAATTTATGGTGCTCTGAAGGTCAGCCAAATCAATTTCTCAACATGGGAGTTACACAGAACACTGTAAGCTTTAGTCAATGGAGTAATAAATCTCTGCGCTGATATCATTTGTCTCCTCCCATCTCCATCACCTCCTCTGCACCTCCATTTTCCCTCCACCTCATCTTTCTTGTTCCCTCTTTTATTGTCCTGCATTTGCCCATTTGTCATGCTCTCCCCCACCATTCTGCCTCCTTTCATGCCTGCCCCTTCTCCCCCCTCCTCTCTCACAGGTTGCTCGACTTATCTCCCCTGGTCTTCTCCTCGTAGCCTTTTCCCTTGTATCCTCCTCTTCACGCCTGACATTGCAAACCCAGCATGGAAGCACTGTGTGTGTCTGTACGAGTGTATACCTGCAAGTGTGCAATTATGTGTGTGCGCCTGGAAAAAGACTGTAAAAACAAGCCTGAGGAACACACTGCAGCAGCTCTGCCCTTTATCTTCACACACTGGCATATGAAAACAACTACACACACGTGTACCTGTGTGTATGTGGTTGTGTTCGTGCGTGTGTTCTCACACATGTATGCAATGTTACCTTTGGCCTCTTTGTCCTCTTCACAGATCCGTCTGACGGCTTCCAGACCCTCCTGCTCATCCCTCCCACCTGAAGGACGACACACACACAGATAAATACAATGTGGCCCTCAGAGTCTTTTAATACAATAACACTCATTCAGCTTCGTGGGTTCTTTCATCTTGTAGAAAACATTACAAAGAGGATCTTCAAATAAAAGGAGTGCTTGATGCAACCATTTAGCCCTTGAGGAAGATCTGCAACCCCTCTTTTCAAAGACTGCACAGTACTTTAAAAATACAATTAATTATACCATCAAATATGCATAAGATATCAAATAAAAAAGGAAGCCTGACGGCTAAACGACACTTTGAGTCAAGCAAGGAACAGGTCATCCAAAAATGTGCGCCCGACCTTGTGCATCTACTGCAGATTTCAGCTTGTAAAAGCTTGTAAATTACTTATTTTCAAATCAATCTTGGGTATCAGTGCTTCAGGAGATATGGATTACAGCAGACAAGCTGTTTGGAGCCATGGTTGTTTTCAGTTGTTTAGCAGAATACAGAAAGGCTGTTTTGCTTTGAAGCTCCAGAAATGATTTGTGGACAAAACTTCACCTGACTTTGCACTCGCATAATGACAAGCGGATAATGACTGAATTTTCAAATCTTTTCTACCCATTTTTGTCGCTACACCAAAGTCAATGACACTTTATTATTAATTTAGTAGCAGTTAACTACGAACTTATTAACAGCTGACATTGCTTTTTGCAGCTACTGGAGCTGAGGGACAATGGCTCATTCAGGTTCATTTAGTCTGTTATTAATCCTCCAAGACCTATTTTTTGGGGCATGTGACTCACCTGTATTTATTTAATTTTTCCGACCCTATTCTTGCAGTCAATATCAAGTGCCATTTGTCATTTGATTCAGGAGAAGCTTACATTTCAATCTAGCTCATTTAAAGTCACACTTTCACATTTACTTAATCTGAAAATGGATGAATTTACCAGGGCCAATCAAAAATGTAATGTTTTTTGACTGTGAACTCAGATAGAACCCCTGAAAGTTAAGTTTTTCAAAAATATTCACTTGGATGTTTTAGACTTCCATGTGAATCTTTGTCTTCATCTGACCTTTCCTAAGCAAGCTACATATTGCCCTCAGCGTGTTTCAGGGTGTAATCATATATTTCATACACTGATGATTACAAAGATTACAGAGGTTATCAAATCATACAGAGGGCCTTGAAGCAAAAATTACTTTTTTAATGTTATCCATCATACGCACAATAAAGAAGCTTGGCTACAACCATTTAACATTAGCCCAAAGGAAGAAATTGCTCGGATTTCACTAACAAATCAGAACCTAATGGCGCAGTTGCTTTCAGAACAAAGTCTCTAAATGCCCAAACAAGATGTGAGATATCAATGCTAAGGGGGAAAAAAAACTAAAAACTCTAAAAGACTATTTAAGGCATATGAATAGGATTAGTGGTTAAAAGGTTACAAGAAGGATTTGCACTCTGTTAGTAAAGAAAAAAAAGTGCACAAACTTTACAACTGGTATACCATATTAATAAAATCCTGACAATATCTTATGTGTTTTGTTAAATTGACAGGTTAAACAATGGGTCAGTTTTCTAGACACAACAAAACCATTTGTTACTTTAACATTAGATACAGTGCATTAGGCTTTTTAAAATGCTTTTAACACGCTCAGATAAGCCACTGAAAGATACAAACATTGCGTCTATAACTCTAGGACAGACTTTGTTTACAGAGCTTGTCTGCATACAAATGAAGCCTGCTCCTATGAAGGAGAGAAGAAAAATATTTGGCAACAGAATGTGTGAAAGACAAATCGAGGAGAAAGAGAAGGAGAGCTGGTGTCTAATTTACTGAACCTCATTTTCAAAAGCACCATTCAGAGGGCGCAGATAAACACGGACAGACTCGCTCTGACTACAAATCAGTTCGGACCATTAGTTGAATAGTCAAGTGACTTGTCAATCCATAAAAAATTGAATGACAAAACATTAAAACATTACCTTGTTTCTAGTTGTCGAATGTGCTACACGCTGTACACACACAAACACTCTTTTTATCCAAAGTCATGCAGCCTACAGTACATGCACACTCTCATTTTGTCTATGCACACACACACAAACAGACACACTAATCTTGGATTATCACGCAGGCCTTTTTCAAGGGCACAGCATCATTTACCCTGATGCACTTCGGGTCAGGTTGGGCAGAAGGATCTGGCTCTTCTGGGTGATGTGGCAAGGGGGTCACAAAAACACACACACACACACACAAACAGGACAAGCAGACAGTGATCGCACACACCATATTTTTTTTTACACAATAGAAGAGGCGCCTCTGCTTACAGACCAACAGCCACTCAGAAGACTGCACATCAAAATTTCTCCATAAAAATAGCCACTGATTAAAAATATGCCCCGAGGTATTAATTTGCCTACTAAATATTTTGGGCTGTAAAATGTAACCTAATTAATTCACTTAAATAATCTTGCTGCAGCTGAACAAATTGATAAACTGAGCCTGACACAGAGCAAGAAAGTCCTACTCCAAAAGTTAAACCTCACATTTGTAGTAAGTTCAATATTAATCTCATATATGTGTGTAAGTATTATTCATACAATTTGTCCTGTGTTTTTACTTGCAAATGCAACAGATTTTAAGCAGAGTTATTTGTTTTAGCTATTTCTTGACAGCAGTTTATCAACCTCTCGAGAGGTTTTGGTTGTCATCTTGATACAGGCATGATGGTCCCAAATCTGGCAACTTCACTGTGGCAACAGGACTTTGAGATATGGTTCAAGCACTCACTGCTCTTGACTGTTGCTGACAAAGAAAAAGCTCCAGCATGTAACTCTCACCAATAAAACTGCAAAACAACATTCAGATTTAAAGACTAAGTCTTGATGCTCAGCTAGCTTAAGTGTAACCCAGGTTACTAGGCCCGTCATCAGTTCATGGGTTTATTAATGAAATAAATTCATATCTTCCTGTGATGAAATAAATAAATTAATTAATATCCTCATGTAATGAAATGGATAGATAAATAAATAAGCTCATATCTTCATGTGACAGATAAATAGGGGTTTTGATTTGAAATAATCTTACTTATAATAAATAAATAGGATTCATGATTTGAAATCTTAAATATGTCAATAAATAGATAAGAATCATTAATTGAATTAATGTACACAAGTATTTTTTTTTCATATATATGTTAAAAAGGGTATTTCATTTCATTTCAAGTGTGGTGAATGTGCCTTTTCAAAATGTACAAGATTCAGGTGACATGAGGAGTTCACGTGATGTAATGTGACCAATCAGACGCAGTCAGGGTGTACGTGCCGTCGTGTGTTTTTTTCCTCTCTCTCTCTCTGCCGGACCGACTCCGAGGTGGCTACATGCTAACCTCCGCTGCAGACATTTTTCTTTTTGAGCAAGAGAGCCAGATATTCCAGGGATTTTGTTGCCGTTATTGTCAGTGCCGAGAGCGAAACCTGTTTTTGCCGTGGATTGATTAAGTGGACCGTGCGTTTTGCGACGGAGACGAGGGAGAATGTGAGTTGTGTTTATTAGCAGCTGTGGCGCTAGCTTAGACCGTTAGCCACATGAACTTCGCTAGACTCAAATTGTGAACGTGCACATTGCTGAACTCCTGTGTCCCTGTTTCTTCTAAAGTGTGACTTGGACTGATGAGAGCTGTGTGATCTACATTGTACCGGATTGTGTGTGTATATGATGCTTGAGCCTCTGGTGAGTAAACCTTGCTGATATTGGGTTGATAAATGGAGTTTAAATGTATATGCTGGCATTGATGTGAAGCAGCGAGGCGTTGATTTCATGTATGTTTTGTTTAAAGTTGTTGGTATTAGGGTGTTTATTTACATTGCCCTCACTCCGTGTGTTTTCTGTGAGAGTGAGTGGCAGGAGAAGTAGAAAAGGAGATGAACAGAAGAGTAGTCGTTCAGCCATTTTGTTTCATGTTAATACCGATAAAAGTGTTCAGTCCATTTAGTGGACAGTGAGAATAGTTACGGCGATCATTAAGCAGTAATATGTTAATGTACATGAATGTATATATGTGTGTTTATATGCATATATTTATATGTAAAGGTTTTTTTCGAGAATGTTATAATAACCCTCTTTTGGCCTATATAGGCCGGGTCTTTTTCTTTGTATGGATCCCTGGTTCCAAGATCTCCATGAAGACTCCTCCTGCTGGAATCTTCCTGTTCTGTAAAGGTCCTGTAAAGGTAGCAGGGAGGCTCAGTAGTAGTGGAGAGCCATTCAAAACCAAACTGTGCTTTCTTTGTTTTGTGATATGAGGATTTGACTGTTGTTGACATCTCATGTGTTTATTGAGACTGTAATATTCTTTTTTTGTTCTACTCAATACAATACAATACAGTACATGTGAGACTCTACCTGGTTGTTGTGAGAGTTTTACTCTTCCACTCAAAGCAAATTGCCAGTACCCCCTTTCTCCTATGTCGTGTCTAGACTTCTGTTTTACTGGTCCAGAAATTGAAAGTAACGCATTGAAAAAATTATCTGTAGCTCAAAGTCTTTACTTTTGAAAGTCAAAGCTGAGGCAGGTTACATAAGCATGTCCCAACTTCTGTGTATTCTGATGTTCTCATTTCACTTTTGTAGGGGCCAACATGTTCGCCAAAATGCTTAACTTTTCCTTTAACATATGGACTTAAAGGATTGCTAAGGGGGCCAAAAACAAATCAAGAGTCATTGTAGTTGCCAGTGTGGCACCTTTTAAAGAGATCCAAAAGGGAAATAAAGTTAAAGCCCCAGTATTTCAAAAGCAAACTGTAGCATTTTGAAGCACTGATTTATAATTGTCAGGTCAGTTGTGATGTTTTGGAGAATTCTTAATCATGTTAATCCTATTGATTTTTCTTGTAAAGCATCACATCATCAACATATTGGCACGTAATAAACTAGAATTTTTTTTAGCTTTGTTTTGACCAGAGAAAGATTCATGAAAAAAATTTGATTTAAGGTAAGACGGATTGCTCCGATTCCTGCACGTATATTCCTGATGTCACAAGCAGAGTACTTGTTTGTCCGGATCTAGGAATGATGCTTTGATAATCAATAAGTGTATCAGTGGGCTGTGCAGATAATCATTGTACAACTTGAGACTGATGGCTCGTCAGCTCAGATTTGGTAGAACACAGTGATGGTATTCAATGTTAGATGAAGTATTTTCTCGGAATTTAGCACAAGCAGATGGCAAATGATAATGAGCTACCATTACTGTGCTATTTGTCCATTCTTGGTGTTGGACAATGTAAGAAGGCAGCAGTTTCTCAACACTCACAGGACCTGGTTTATTGGTGTAAAAGGATGTGTACATGTCACAAGGTAAATCTGATAAATCTGTACTTCATAGGATAGGAGAGACTGACTGTTATCTGATACGCCTCATGTTACAGATTTTGCCTTCAGAGACTTTTTCTTCCTCTATAGCAAATGCAATAATGTAGCTTTTCAGAGGATAATATATGATTTCCTGTGTGAGTCCAATTTATCAACCCCACATATCATATAATGTGTTACATAAATGCAGTGCCAACCTCCTACATTTCATGGCTTTATGAAGTGTAGGAGGTTGGCACTGACGACAGGAAATCTGCACATACTGATTTCTTTAAGATATCTGAATTACAAACTGTTCTTGTCTGGAAAACGAGAATGTTTTGTCCAATAAGCAGAACAAAAACACAAAGTCTTACTTTGATATTTAGCTGATTGACTCTTTTTATACCATGACAAAGATGCATCCCAGTTATCAGTTTCCTTGTTACATTAGTTACGGCATTGAAGTCCAAAAAGACAATTGTTATCAAGTTTTGCGAACAGAAAAAAAAAAGTTATCATACTCAATTACTCATAAGAATGGCCTACATAAAGCACATTTTCTACTCTTGTAGAGTTTGAAATTGCATGCGTATTCTTCAATTGGTGAAATATAGAGATGTTCCTTTGCACAACATGCATGCTGCAATTCATTTTTTTCCCAGTCATTATATTCACACTAGTCTCAACCAGCCAGACCAATCTCCACAGCGTCATCACTCTCCAACCTCTGATATATACCTCCTTGTTTTCCCTGTTACTCTGCCAGATTTTCTTTGTTTCTCCTCATATGTTCATTGGATTTAGGATTTTTGCTTTAGGATTTTTGAAATCCTCCTCCTTGAACCGGCACCTTATCGTGGTGGAGGGGTTTGAGCACCCGAATGATCCTAGGAGCTATGTTGTCCGGGGCTTAATGCCCCTGGTAGGGTCTCCCAAGGCAAACAGGTCCTAGGTGACGGGTCAGACTAAGATCGGTTCACTCGCCCCTGATGAATATAACAAGACCAAGGACGTGCACGTCGCCCGGATCGGCGTCACCGGGGCCCCACCCTGGAGCCAGGCCTGGGGTTGGGGCTCGCAGGCGAGCGCCTGGTGGCCGGGTCTCTGCCCACGGGACCCGGCCGGGCGCAGCCCGAACGAGCAACGTGGGCCCGCCCTCCCGTGGGCTCACCACTCGCAGGAGGGTTCAGAAGGGGCCGGTGCAGAGGGATATGGGTGGCGGTCGTGGGCGGGGGCCCTGGCGGCCCAATCCCCGGATGGTGACTCTAGCCATGGGGACATGGAATGTCACCTCACTGGGGGGGAAAGAGCCTGAGCTGGTGCGGGAGGTTGAGCGGTACCGGCTAGAAATAGTCGGGCTCGCCTCCACGCACAGCCTGGGCTCTGGAACCCAACTCCTTGAGAGAGGCTGGACTCTCTTCTACTCTGGAGTTGCCCGCGGCGAGAGGCGGCGAGCTGGTGTGGGCTTGCTTATAGCCCCCCAGCTCAGCCGCCATGTGTTGGAGTTCTCCCCGGTGAACGAGAGGGTCGTTTCCCTGCGCCTTCGGGTCGGGGATAGGACTCTCACCGTTGTCTCGGCTTATGGGCCGAACAGCGGTGCAGAGTACCCGGCCTTCTTGGAGTCCCTGGGAGGGGTACTGGAGAGTGCTCCAACCGGGGACTCCGTCGTTCTCCTGGGGGACTTCAACGCCCACGTGGGCGATGACAGTGTTACCTGGAGGGGTGTGATTGGGAGGAACGGCCTCCCCGATCTGAACCCGAGTGGTGTTTTGTTACTGGACTTCTGTGCTAGTCACAGTTTGTCCATAACAAACACCATGTTCAAGCATAAGGGTGTCCATATGTGCACATGGCACCAGGACACCCTAGGCCGGAGATCAATGATCGACTTTGTGGTCGTGTCATCTGACCTCCGGCCGTATGTCTTGGACACTCGGGTGAAGAGAGGGGCTGAGCTGTCAACTGATCACCACCTGGTGGTGAGTTGGATCCGCTGGCGGGGGAGGAAGCTGGACAGACCTGGCAGACCCAAACGTATCGTGAGGGTCTGCTGGGAACGTCTGGCAGAACCCTCTGCCAGGGAGATCTTTAACTCCCACCTCCGGGAGAGCTTTGACCAGATCCCGAGGGAGGCTGGGGACATTGAGTCCGAATGGACCATGTTCTCCACCTCCATTGTTGACGCGGCTGTCCGGAGCTGTGGCCGTAAGGTCTCCGGTGCCTGTCGCGGCGGCAATCCCCGAACCCGGTGGTGGACCCCGGAAGTAAGGGTTGCTGTCAAGCTGAAGAAGGAGTCCTACCGGGCCTGGCTGGCCCGGGGGACTCCTGAGGCAGCTGACGGGTACCGGCAGGCCAAGCGTGCGGCAGCACGGGCAGTCTCGGAAGCAAAAACTCGGGTCTGGGAAGAGTTCGGGGAGGCCATGGAGGAGGACTACCGGTCGGCCTCGAAGAAATTCTGGCAAACCATCCGGCGCCTCAGGAGGGGGAAGCAGTCCTCCACCAACACTGTTTACAGTGGAGGTGGGGAGCTGTTGACCTCGACTGGGGACATCGTCGGGCGGTGGAAGGAATACTTCGAGGATCTCCTCAATCCCGCTGACACGCCTTCCATAGAGGAAGCAGAGGCTGGGGACTCAGAGGTTGACCCATCCATCACCCAAGCCGAAGTCACTGAGGTAGTCCGTAAGCTCCTCAGTGGCAAAGCACCGGGGGTGGATGAGATCCGCCCTGAGTACCTCAAGTCTCTGGATGTTGTGGGGCTGTCTTGGCTGACACGTCTCTGCAGCATCGCGTGGCAGTCGGGGACAGTGCCTCTGGACTGGCAGACCGGGGTGGTGGTCCCCCTATTTAAAAAGGGGGACCGGAGGGTGTGTTCCAACTATCGGGGGATCACACTCCTCAGCCTCCCCGGGAAAGTCTATTCCAGGGTACTGGAGAGGAGAATTCGGCCGATAGTCGAACCTCGGATCCAGGAGGAACAATGCGGTTTTCGTCCTGGCCGTGGAACACTGGACCAGCTCTATACCCTCCGCAGGGTGCTCGAGGGTTCATGGGAGTTTGCCCAACCAGTCCACATGTGTTTTGTGGACTTGGAGAAGGCATTCGACCGTGTCCCTCGTGGCATACTGTGGGGGGTGCTCCGGGAGTACGGGGTCGGGGGCCCTCTGTTAAGGGCCGTACGGTCCCTGTACTGCCGGAGCAGGAGCTTGGTTCGCATTGCCGGCAGTAAGTCAGACCTGTTCCCAGTACATGTTGGACTCCGGCAGGGCTGCCCTTTGTCACCGGTTCTGTTCATTACTTTTATGGACAGAATTTCTAGGCGCAGCCACGGGCCGGAGGGGATCTGGTTCGGGAGCCAATGGATCTCATCTCTGCTTTTCGCGGATGATGTGGTCTTGTTGGCTCCTTCGAGCCGGGACCTCCAGCATGTCCTGGGGCGGTTTGCAGCCGAGTGCGAAGCGGCTGGGATGAGAATCAGCACCTCCAAATCCGAGGCCATGGTTCTCGACCGGAAAAAGGTGGCCTGCTCCCTCCAGGTGGGAGGAGAGTTCCTGCCTCAAGTGGAGGAGTTTAAGTATCTTGGGGTCTTGTTCACGAGTGAGGGAAGGATGGAGCGCGAGATTGACAGACGGATCGGTGCAGCGGCCGCAGTAATGCGGTCTTTGTATCGGTCCGTCGTGGTGAAGAGAGAGCTGAGCCGAAAGGCGAAGCTCTCGATTTACCAGTCAATCTACGTTCCGACCCTCACCTATGGCCATGAACTTTGGGTCATGACCGAAAGAATAAGATCCCGGATACAAGCGGCCGAAATGAGTTTCCTCCGCAGGGTGGCAGGGCGCTCCCTTAGAGATAGGGTGAAGAGCTCTGTCACCCGGGAGGAGCTCAGAGTAGAGCCGCTGCTCCTCCACATCGAGAGGAGCCAGCTGAGGTGGCTCGGGCATCTGTTTCGGATGCCCCCGGGACGCCTCCCTCGGGAGGTGTTCCTGGCATGTCCCTCCGGGAGGAGACCCCGAGGAAGACCCAGGACACGCTGGTGTGACTATGTCGCCCAGCTGGCCTGGGAACGCCTTGGGGTCCTCCCGGAAGAGCTGGAGGCAGTATCCGGGGAGAGGGAAGTCTGGGTGTCCCTGCTCAGGCAGCTGCCACGGCGACCCGGCCCCGGATAAGCGGATGAAAATGGATGGATGGATGGATGGATTTTGAAATCCCTGTCTGGATTTGTATGGTGTGATTAGACTGACTCTCTATCTAAGCCTACCTGCTTCTTCAATGAAGGCTTTGCCTTTTAGGAATTTTACCCTGTGTTACTGGAGTCTGCGTTTCAACTTCAAAGACAACATTTTTCAACGTAAGTTATTCTAAGTTTAATTATATGATCTTCAAAAAGACTCAGACTCTTTTTCAAAAGGCATCATCTTGATTCCAAATCTGTTCGAAAACATTTCAAGCGCAATTGCTTGCTCAGTAATATCTAGCTCTGGTATTTGATGGTGCAGAGGCTCAAACCATCCTTCAACCAAACTCTCTTCACACAAGCACTACGCTACCACTCCACCTGAAATATGCATCCACTCCATTACCAAAGAGGGATCCACTTTACCATAAATATTCTCCCTTCATGAATTACCTCAACAGGTCAGGAGAATCTGAAATGCAGATACACTCAGAGTCCCTGTGGGATCAGCTCTAATACGTCTGTGATTACAACAGACACTTAACCAACTTCTTCATGTATTGATTTTGTGTGCTTTATCATACGTAGGGGCTTAAGTCTTATTTATTTTCTGCTCAAGGATTCTCTCCAAGGATACTGTGACACTGACTCTGTGGTATACACGTTGAATGAATAAATTGTTTTCTTCAAAGTTTTGAAGCTCGTGCACTGAATGGAAAATGCAGTCTTACCATGGAAACCAAAAGAACATACTGATGTTCTTTCCATGGCATCTTGGAGGTTTGTTCAGATCCTGCCATCAAAAAGTGCTTTTATGAAAAACAAAGAAAATACTAATATTTTCACACTATGACCGGTTGTTAAAATGTCCTTCTCTGTATTCTTTATTCTCACCTCAAACTATCAGTGATTTAACAATTATTTTTCTGCCATGAATCTGAAGGAGACTAAGTAATGGACTGACTCCCTCTTTTCACACACACAAATATACAGCAACTAATCTAGTTCAGTTCAGACTGTTGTGTTGTGGGGTGCAAGCTTTTATGGCACACGATGAAATCTTCTTGAAGGATGGCTGACTAATCTGTCTACAAACATCTACAAAATGGGGGGGAAGGTGAAAAACACTCATCATAAATTTCTAAAGCCCAGAGACATATTCATCTAGCTTCTTTCGTCCAAAACCTAAAGATTCTTCATTTACTGTCTTAAATGACAAAGCACAGCAGAAAATCCCTTCACTTCAGTAGATGGAACCAGATTTTTTTCAATATGTTACTGACATTTTTGTCAACTTGCTTCTGAATGACTAATACATTTACTAATTGCTGCGGCTTTAGACAACAGTCACACTCAGTGCTTTGAGTCACTGACTAATGTAATTGACAACTGTTGCTGGTTCCCCTGTTCCTAGTGTTTCCAATGTTTTTCCCTCCATTGTGTTTCCAGTGCTCCCCTGTCTATCTAGGTATGTGTCCATAAGATCCACCATTTCCAAGCTTTCCATTCATTGTTCATGCAAGCAGACATGCAATGCATTCTTGTAGTGGAGCCATGCATTGCCCACTTCTCATTTGCATTTAATTTAATTCTGGCTACTTTATGCAAATCGGGGGCTTCTGGCATCGCCTCTGAAAACTCCAGTTTCCATAACTGCATGGCTTATTATAAAAAATGGCTTCAGAAACACATTTCACTGACCTATTTTGGTAATGAAACAGAAAATGTCACACAGAGCCGCCATGTTGGTCCAGTTGAAAAACCCGGAGCAGCGGCTCACGAGTAGTGTCCGTCCAATCAGGTGCAGCCAGTACGTTTTTGCATTGTTGCAGGAGGGTACAGCCTTTTTTGGTCAAGCTGGCTATGTGTCAAAAAACATCACTGTGGACACCATCTCTCTCTTTGTCATGTTTGTCTCTGTCTGTGTGTTTTTAGGTGTGGGAGTGGTTCTCCCATCTGGCTCGACTCAGTATACACACCTGCCTCTCATCAACTCATGAACCTGCAGTACATCTACCCCATGTTTCAATCTACTCACCGCCAGATTGTTGTCCTACCACTGTGGTATTGCTTCTTGTGTTTTTGCTGTGATTTTCCTGCTCTAACTTCCATTCTCTTAGCGCCTCAGGATCATCCTCATGTGCTTGTCTGTCTGCCAGCCATTTCCTGGTTTTCCTTTCACTACCGCTCACACCAGTCTCACTCCATTTCCCTCTCTCTTGCCATTCGCTTTTATCAAACCCTGTTTTTTCAATAAAATACCCATCACTGCTCAACATCTTCCATGTCCTGCACTTGGGTCCAAACCCCTTTTTCATAACAAAATGTGCAATTCCCCTGCTGTACCTCTCTTTTGTAGTTGCAATAAGCTGTATCGCAGGTTCTGCATGAATTTAATAATCTTTTAGAAATCGTTTATTCTTCTTCTGTGTTGATAAATCATGGCTAAAATGACTGCTTTTACTGTCTTTGATTACAGAGGAGAAAAGTAATAGTAAAAGCTACTGCTAAATAATCATATAATTTTGACCAATTAGGAGTATCAATTATTGCAAATACAGATCACGAGGTTACACCTGGGCATCTTAACCAACAACCTCAATCAGTTTACTGTTTAATTTGCAAGGGTTATGTACAATTAAAACTTATTCAACTTAATTGGCATTTGCACTCCCTGGGCAGAGAGATCAACCTCTCTATATTGTAAATTAGGTAATCAGGTGGTAGTCAGGAGGCTATTATTACAGACTGTAAAATGTAAACTAACTGTTTAGCTGTTGCAAGTGATTATTCTGATAACCTGATGATTAGGCTAAGTTGAGACCAAACCCTGTGACTGCAGACTATTAAAAAGAATAATAATAAAACTTGATCCTGTTACTTTTAATGGGAGCAGCACAAATTACATCAGGCCCCACTGGAGTGTACAATTGAGAAGATGCTAACGGCAGTTAGCTCAGCTGCCAGTTATGGTGTGTTGCTCGGAGAAATCTTAGATGAAAAGGAAAATGCACACCCTCAGAACTAGAATCCCCAGAAAAACCCTTCAGACAAAAGAACAAAGCATAACAATACGAACGATTAAACAGAATGTCATCTTTGCAGTCTTGTGTCTGTTCCACAGAGAAAACTACAGATCAGGATAGAAACAGCCTCAGAGACTGTCGGGCACATTATGATTTAGCCTGTCACTGTTCCAACACATCAGTTGTTGTTTTACCAAGCTTTGCTTAACAACTGAGTGTTTTCATGGGATTCTTACTCTAATAATATTTTCATTTGCATTTAGGCAAGAACACGCTCTTGGGTTGCCCTGGTGTTCAAACCTAATCTGAGACATAAATGTTGGCAATGTTCATTTCTGCAAACCACAAATATTTTGAAACTGTTGTTTCTTTATGTTGTGACCTCAGGTGGTTACCCTAACCTTCTTGTTGTTTAGGTCAAGATGATTGTTCGCTAAATTGGTTAGACAAACATGACTTTTCTTCACCCTCCTCAGAAAAAAAAATAAATAAGCAACTGCACATATGTGGAGTGTATCTGCAGATAACCAATGCAGTAATGCATACAGAGTCATCTTTGTCTGCTTTGTATATCAGGAGCTTACAGTTTAAACGTATAAGTTGGTAACAGCGTCAAGTATTTTCTGCATCTCAAGTTCCAGGGACATTTGTATTATTCGGGCAAGTATTTGAGCAACTAGGTCCATGACACAGCTGGTTGTCTACCCAAATGTGTGGTTAAAAAGCAAGTATATATCTGGCCTAAGGCTTCTACTAAGATACACGGAAATGATTCTGTGAACCTCTAGTACACACAGAAAGGCTGTTATGGTTAACCTTAGGATGCAGAGGGCAATTTTGACATTGTGTCCTAAGAGCCTGGTTGAGCCAACTCCCATTAAGAGGTCTGAAAACAGAAAATTAAATAAACTTAAATGTTATTGGAGTTGCATGTAGATAAGTATATGAGAGACAGCTATGCAAACGTCTCTGCAGCCAGAAAAGCCTGTTTCATCCACAAGTGACTTGGAGATAATGCCTCTCTCTCGGAAGGGAATTTATTTTCTTCATTCCCAACACCCCAGCAAAACAAATGCCGACGGATAAAAGTCAAAGATAAAAGCTGAACAGAGATTCCGACTAACTTTTGCACACACGCAATAAATCAGCAGTGAAAACTATTGCTGCAGAGAAAACACCCAGCCTCGGCTCACTGGCAACAACATGGCAACGTCACACCCAGAATACAAAACTCTCCAAGAGCAAGAGGCTCTTCCTGCAACAGTCTGGAAGGTGCAGAGAAAATTACAGCAATATATGGACTTATCAGCAACAGCCAGACGATATGAAAACGAATCAGTACCTCTGAGGGAAAAACATGTTCCTTGGTCAAAAAAGGGCCTATTTCCAGATTTCATCAAAGTACAAATAATGGTTCACCTCAGAGTCAGAGAGCCCCCAAAAAATGCTGAAGTGTGTGAGGGAGCCGAAGCCTTAATCACAGACGGAGGCTTGAACTGCTTAACGTGAAGGAGAAAGACAGGGGAGACATCAGAGGTGGAGTGATCAACATATTTAAGCAAGAGGCTCCAGGGATACAGGAAGAGAGAGTGATAGATGTGGTACATATCCTCGGTAGGTACGCACTCGACTGGAGGTCAAAAAAAAGGAAAAAAGACAGATATATACATAGATGTAAACATAGTTGCACTGCATCTATCTGCGAAAATATCACTAAATAATTAATGGAACAATACCAGGCCTTGTTTTATGCAAAGCAGCCTCTCGTAATCCTAAATTTGCATTTAACACTTGGTTTGATAACGGCATTTTAATCCCAGCACGGCTCAGAAAGTCTTTACATCATCTCACAGTGGAGCATCACGCATATTTCCTAATGATGAAAACAAACTGTTCTGATGTTATTCCAAACCTTAAGACGGATCAACTGGATGTCAAGAATGCGCCGTTGACCGTCTGATGCTAAGTAAGGATCTCTGACAGCGACAGGCTTTTTAAGTAGGCACACACACTTCAATATGACTGGCACTGCTGAGCCCTGGTTTTGTTCACTGTACCATACACATTGCTTTATTAGAAGAAGATCTGTGGTCTGGTATCTCAGATGGATCATGGATCACATTCTATTCAGCTATACAAAAAAAAAAGATGTACTGGGTTTTTCCACTCCATGCAGATAGTTTCTATCTTAATTAAGAGTTTAAGACTTCCACCTATTATATTTTTTACAGACCTCAGTGGCAATAGGATTCAAAGATGGTGAAAACCCTCCACAGTGTATCCTGTGTATTCAAGACCAGTGTGTGGAAGATGTTTGAAAGGTCATACATTTATCTCCTAAGGTTGTAACACACACACACACACACACACACACACACACACACACACACACACACACACACACACACACACACACACACACACACACACACACACACACACACAGACCCCACTGAGCAAAAACATATCCAAAAGACATCAATTCAACGTCTTTGATGCCGTTGAAAGATGTCTAGTGGAAAGACACAATGAAAGTGTTCTAATGTCTTTCTTATACATCTTTACAAAGTTTTTTGTATGGCAAATTTTACTCCACGCAGCAAAAGCTTCAGGGTAGATAGAACCTGGGTAGCCTGTATGAAGACTGCAGAAAAGCTTTTTACCAGCTTTACTAAATAACGTGTTCGGCCACACAACCTTGAAATATAGACCTACCCCACATGATGAGGTTGGATGACCAAAACGTGATATTTAAAAGAAAAGCTAATGAATAGCTCACCTGGTAAAGTAGAGTAAGTAAGTAAGTAAGTAAGTAAAGTGTTAAATAGACAGTCCTTCAGTGTGACAAATACACACTGCTTAAAGAACGTGGTCATACGTGGCGAATATGGTCTGAGTAATCAGATCTCAAATATGACGGCAAACATCTTTCTGGGATTGACACCTGTACTCAGAGCTGTCCACTCAGAATGGATGTTAACACCAGGTCTGAACAGGGCCATAAAATCATAACATCAGCGCTGTCCTCTATGCAGTCTGACAGTCTCTTCAGTTCTCCCTGAATAACAGCTGCACAACTGAGCGAAACTAATCTCAGCCTGTTTAGCAGTGATTGAGGCATTCCCACCATCATCTGTGACGGTACAAGGCTCATTTCTGCCATCAGTTTCACATCTACAAGTAAGGGTTTTGACACGTCGCTTTGTTATGTTTGCTGCATTGGACAGCCAGGTCATTTTATTTTTATGTGATACAAATTCAAATACAGTTATCCTTAGTATAGATCTTCCCTACATCCATGTACCTACTGACATACTTTCTGATACTGAGTTACAGTCTACACTCACTGTTCATGGAAGTTAACATAGGATGAAACTTCAAAATTCACTTTAATAAACTTGCTTTTATCAATTTCAATCAATTCTGTCTCTCACAGTGTCAGAGGTGATGTGGTGTTTTTTCATACTGTACCTATGATAACATGTGCCCCAAGTCTGGCCATGTGGCGGACTACCTCATAGCCGATTCCCCTGCCTCCTCCTGTCACTATGGCAACCTTGCCATCTTGTCTGGGCATCACTGGCAGAGGCAGAAGAGGACACACAGATATCAGGGAGAATGTCATTTGATAAGGCGGCTGCTGCAAGACGGGCCGCTATTTCAAGACATAAGAAGTCCTTGCGGTGAGACCTGTGGATGATCTGTGAGACCTTATCTAGGTTTCTAAATTCCTCTGGTACTGGCTGACAATTTTGCTTTGCTTTTCTAAAGAATGTTGTACCGGACAGTTTCTGAGTCGTTTTATACCGTCCAAAAAATGGATTCAAGGAATAAGCAGAATGGTTTGCCCTGTGGGCTGACAGCATGTCTTACAAAAAAGGTATGTGCAGTATATATTGATACAAAAGAAAGTAAATCACTCTGCCTTGCAATCCTGCAATCCTTGCCGCACTTCACTGGTTACCTCTTAGTCTTAAAATTGATTTTAAGATATTACTGTTTTTTTTGTAAAGCCTTGAGTGTTTTGGCTCCTGCCTATGTGTGATTTACTAACTCCCTACAAGCCCAATTTCTGCTTGAGATCCTCTGGCAGGGCCCTACGACTGGCTCCAAAATCTCGACGTGTGACCAAAGGTGACCAGGCTTTTGCTGTGCAGGCGCCCCTAAAACTCAGTATTCTCCTATAAGTCTCTTCTCAAAACTCACTTTTGCAAGGCTTTTTCTTCACTGATGGTATTTATTGGTATTTATTCATTCTTTATCTCTATAATATCTTAAGGTACGGGTGTGGGTTTTGTTTTTAAAGAGGCAATGCAAATTGGCAGAAGAAAATTCTACTCACATTTTCAACATTGATGAGGTAATAATACAATATCAGTAACATTTCTTTATTTTTCCATAACTGAATATAAGTTGTTTTCATGCCTTTTTGCAAATACCAGTCTGCAAGTTATGATCACAATTAATACCCATTAAACACAAATAGTCATTTGCAAATGCATGTCTGACTGTTGACTCAGTGTAGACTGCATCCTCTTCTACTACAAGACAATTACACTACTCATAATTAGTTAGGAATATTGACATACGGGTGCATAAATGCATGTGTATGGATTTGCAATTAAAGTCAAATGAAACGTTTCACATTACTTTTTGGGGGGGACCAAAAAATATTCATGGCCAAAAAATACAAAAGTCAGATATGTCACAGAATAAACAATCCAGTAAAACACTAAAATACCCCAGTATCCTTAACTAATTTTGAGTAGGTATGTTATTCAAATGTATGCATCGATGTAACTCCTTGAACAATATCTGTTAAGTGAGCAACTAAGGAATATTGTTGTTACCAGTGTTCTGTATTGTATTGGTTGAGTCGGCTGCACTGTCAATGCAGCGCCTGGACTGACCTGAAGCCCAGATGCGACCTGTTCTCCTGTGATTAGCCATACTGGACCAAACCGCTTTATAAAAACTGTCAATTTAAACCCACATCGCTGGACGACGCATGTAAAAACTTTGAGGGACATCGTTTGAAAAGAGCAGGAAGCGATAGGCTCTTCTGTTGAATTCGGCAATCATAATACACAAGACAGCACTCTATTTCCCTCATGTTTCGACTTTTACACTTCTAATCCGGTCAGGTTAGCTAGCGTCAACATAGCTTTAGTTAGCCGTTTACGTTAGGCACCTAGGCGACAGCTCACTGCGAGGTAGAAGTTACTGCTTCGAGCTAAATGTACTAATTAACAGTAAACCTAACACTTTTTTTTTTTTTTTTTTACATAGCTGCTAATTAACGTGCAACGTCCATGACAGTTATTAAGACCACACGGCTGCCAGGTTAAGGAGTGAGACACTTGGCTGAACTTGAAGTCAAACTGACCTTGCAACCTGAACGGCTTGCTGAACAGCTGCACCAACACAAGCCTCAACCCGAGCAGGTAGAGTCTGATAATTGGGAGAAGCTGAGACCGAGCAGCAGACAACATCTCTGCTGCTTGGTCCTGTCATGAGTCCTGTACCGGAGCGAGCGGTGCGGAGGAGGAGGAGGAGGAGCTGCTCCGGGGGAAAGGCCAGTTCCGACTATGGGACACGTCCCAATATGAAGGCGTCCATCCTCTCATTCTTCCTTGTCACATCTTTCAGTGAATATATTCTACAGAAAGACAGCAGAGAGTATGGAAGCTTATTACCGCCTGAAAACTAAGCTTGACGGGAAAAATATTAAGAATCAGAATCAGAATACGAAATTGTTTTTGTTCCTGATGCTCCGCTCCGTGCAAAGTAGAAATAGAAATACAGCATGAATGGAAACAAGAGATAAAGATAAGGATATAAATACAAAATAAAGTAGACAATAAAATAGAATAAAATAATAAATTAAACAATAAAATAAGATAATAAAGTATACAATTTCAAGTGTATGGTATGTCATAATTATAAAATTTAAGAAAAAGTAATAATTTATATGATAGAATGTTGAAATCATGAATCAATTAATATATCAATTAAATACAAAAATTATAATTATGAGACAAAAGCCAAAGTTATAAGAGAAAATTGTTAAATATGTGATAAAGAGTCGAAATTACGATATGAAAATACAAATTATGGAATAAAAAGTCATATAATGAGATTTTAAAAAGCCAAAATTATTCCAAAAGATCAAAGTTATGTGATTGGAGTGAGTGAGACTAGAAATGATGTGATCTAAAATCAGTCAAAATCATGAGATACAGTAAAAGATGTATCAGATTTAAAGTGAAATTATGAGATAAGAGTCAAAATAAAGATTAAAAGGTCAAAATTATAACAAATAATAATTAAAAAAAAATCAAGATAAAAGTAATAATGTATCCATCATATTATTATTTTATTCTCTTAATTGCGAGTGATCTGATTAATATGATTGTCCATGTGAGTATTTGTTTTAATGTAATTTTTGTTTAAATTAGGTTTCATCAATGTTTTTTCTTTAGCTGTCAGAAATTTGCTTCCATAGAAGAGAGTTATTGAAGACCTACTAACACTAAATCCTATTTTGAAAATGGGCTCTTCTTTAAATTGCCTTCTTCACTAATTGTCCTGACAGCCAACTGTCTAGTTGACCTTGAAAAGAAAGCGTGTCTCTTCCAGGCTGCAGCTATCCATCACTTATCTGTGGAGGTGGAATTAGTGTATGATGGAGGGGCGAGTCGTCGCTGCTGCTTGGCTGCTTGATGTGCCGTATGATCCCTCTCAGTAGATCCAGCATATTGCTCCCCTCAGCTCACTGACTATCTTATTAACTGCTGCCAGATAGGTCACACACCACAGAGGCAGCAGAGGCATGACACACCAGTTTGATCCATAATTTCCCAGGATATATGGGCTTTAAGAACATGTCTCTGGAGCGGTGCAGCTCCTGTCTGCAGCTCTCCGCCTGCACTTTCTGCTGGATGTAAGGTTTCCCTCTCCTGGGATCACCTGAGTCCATGAAACCAGTCTCCTCTTACTAGAGGCGAGTCATGCTGCTGTGATAATTAGTCAAATAGGACCTCAGCTGTGAAAATCGTGACTATTTTTTTCCTCCCACCATCTGAGCACTGATTCCTCTGATTTAATCAGCACAAAGTTTTCCCTAAACAAATATGCAGAAATAAATGTGGGATTTCCAATAACATCTGCTACACCAGGGCAGCCCGAAGTGGGGCAGGCAGGAGGGCCAGAGAAACATTCAGGATAACGTTAAGTTTTTCTCTTCTGAGGTTCATTTCCTTTTCTGAGTTTTGTCCCTTCCACCTCAGCCTCCTGACACTTTTGGGACAGTGATCCTCGGTTGTTTCAGTCCTGGAGTGATTACTTTTTCCAGATGCTTGTTAGAATTTGTTACGATATACATAAATGGAAGTTGAGGATTACAAGAGCAGTTACGTCATCTAGAAAGAGCCCCGACTTCAATGATGAGAGCATAAATATATGCTTAAATCATATCGGCAGGTTTTTTGATGAAATACATTCACCGACCTGTTTTTGAATGAGACATACCCTCGTACAAGGGCTCAGCTGAAAGTCATTACAAGCTGAGAGTAGTGACGTGAATGCTTGTAATTGATGAGTTATTAAAAGAGCAAAGTTGTCATTCAGCTTTTTTATCTTTGACAAATGTTTATTTCAGTCTCCTGGAAATAGAAGGAAAGGACACCTGCTGCGCTGAGTCACCTTCCCTGAGCAAAATGTTTGAATGATAATGGCCATCACCAAATCGATCCTGTGTGGGAGTGGAAATGGATTAAGGGCAATTAATGAATCTACATCTGGTTGCTGTTATATATAGCCATTTATAAACAAAAAGTAAAGTGTAGTATTAACCCTACTCAACAAAGATATCTCATGAAAATCCCGCCACGGCGTTCGATTGACAGCTGATTGACAGATACCACTGGACCGAACGCTCGGCCTAAAAGAAAGGGACAAAATCAGAATC
The DNA here is from genome assembly GCF_900880675.1 of Sparus aurata. NCBI lineage: Eukaryota > Metazoa > Chordata > Actinopteri > Spariformes > Sparidae > Sparus > Sparus aurata. Next base: position 23,425,160 of record NC_044195.1, on the reverse strand, counting down.
ATTCTTTACCAAAAGAAAAAGACTTTTAGGCCAAATATAGGGCCTATGTTCACAAATCTGAAGAGACAGCCTGCTACTGTGATGGATTGTGTTTGGCCGGCAGTGCAGAGCCATCGGAATTATCACTGGCACTCAAAGTAGGCCAGGCAGAGTCTCCAAGTCCTCTATTTCAACTAAATTACAATCATCTATGTTAAAGACAGGTCTGGGCCATTCACAGTCACTTCCCTTTTTCCTCTTTGGCAGGGAAATCATTAGTATTAGTTTGTGTCTTGCCCGCTATCCAATGGTTAAGGTCAGGCGGCACTGACAAGAAGTTGGCCCCAGTTATTAAAGTCTGCTTAGAAGGCAGTTAAATGAGCAGCAACATAAAGAGACTGTGTCATCATCAGCGCTCCTCTGATGGAGGCTGAGCTGCGGATGCTGTGTATTTAAATGTGCACGTGTTGCCACTAATGCGAGCTGAGGGGAGCTGAGTGTGTGCGTGCGTGCACGTGTGAGTGTTTGTTCCGCTGCAGCCTGAGAGGTTGGAAGGTCATCGAGGCGCGCTGGCCTGCTATTGTTTAAAGGAAATCGCATCTCATGCATGACTACGGGATGATTATTTGGGCTGATGGGACATCAGGGAGACAGTCCTTTACAACACACAAATGAAGACATATGTGCACGCACACACGCACACACACACGTATGAGATATGCTGGGAACAGGAAATGACAGGAGGGTGCGTGATGCAAATAACATGTGAACAGCATCAAAATAGCTCCAAACAACAGTCACCTAGTCTTATATGACAACCACTGGCTGGCTGCAAAGCCCGACTTGTCTTATTAAGTAAATCCAGGCTGACAACAGCTCAACGGGACGCCTGCGTGTGTGTGAATGTGTGTGTGCTGCCAGTTCAAATGTAATCTTCATTTCATGTTTCACATAGATTTATTCCTGGTGAGAAGAGAGGGTGGATGATATTGGATATTTCGATAGCAATGACAGTTTTCAAATATTTTGACACGCCGTTCCCTCAGCACTTTACCCCACATTTGTTTTTGTTGCCACAGAGGGGAGATGGCAGGTTAAAATGTCATATTGGGAAGAAACAAGATTTTCCGGGTGTGTCACGGGCAATTTGGGCTCAAAAGTGCAACAGCTCGTTTGAATTGATGTTGTCTTTTTCTCTCAGTTTCTCGGAGATGCCTCTTATTCTCAGAAGCCGCCCCCAATCTGAGAGGCAGACGATCAAAGATGGACTCGGAGACTCAGACAGAGCTGCGGGCTATGCAGTGTTCGACCTCTAACAAGACAGCACATGTGTATGTATATGTAGGAAACCCATGGGAAATGTTTGAAAAAAGGTCTGTGTGCACCGAGTGAGATTGCGTGTTATCTGGAGGGTGTCGGCAGTATGTGAATGTGCTTGTAAGTGTGAGGCAGGCAAAGAGATGCTTGGAGAAAGTGTTTCTATTGCTGTATGTGACTGTGGACGTACAGAACGCGTTACCAGGATGTTTGAAAAAAGGAAGGGAATTAACGTTTCAATCCAACATTTTGGTATGTGTACAGATTAAACAATGGAGATTGATGGACTTTTTTGCACAGCATGTATTTTAACTTTTCACGTAACACGGGTAGCTCATCGGGAAGACGTTGGCGAGACGTCGACCAATTGCCAACGAATCGCCGATGTCTCCCCAAGCGCTCCCCATGCTACTTCTTTCCCATTTAACTTCTATTCGTACATGTGCTCTCTGGGAAGGTAGCCATGCTCCTGAATCGTATATTTTACTCTTAATGGTTTACAACCTGAACATCATGCTGTATTGCAGAAGACTTGAAACTGGCGATTGAGACCATAAACTGATCAGGAAATTGTTTACTGAGGTAATAAATCAAGCAAGACGTAGGGCCATTTTCTCATAAACTTACATAAAATCTGACTTCTTCTTTAAACCAGTGGACTCATTATGAATACTGCAGGTTTAAAGCACTTTAATAGCACTTATAGCTTCACTCTTCAGACCTGGAAGATCTGTTCATATTTTAAACAGTCACCTGGTAAAATTAATAAGATTAATGATGGCTGCATTTGATTAAGGTTCCTGGGCTCTGGTCACTCACTGATATGGCTTATTAGGACACTTACTGGTGAGGAGTCATAATTAAATGTAGTCAGTGTTGTTATTTACAACTGTACTTTTCCTGCTCTGAGGAGTCAAAACTTCAGGGATGAATGGTTCTACAGTAAGACGAAGGACCACTATGGTACCTGGAAATTGTGCTTAAAATTACACATATGGTGTTTGTCAATTTAAAGGTATTAATTATAGTTTGTGAAGAAACTGTTTAAGTTAAGACTGAAAATACATTAGGGAAAGACTACATACTCAACAGGTGTGTAGTGATGATGCCCTGTCGAACGATCACCAAAACCTTGTAGAGTCTGTCCTGCAAATGAGCCAGCTCACAGAGCAAACTAACTCTCCTTTCACATAGCTGCGGCTGTCAGCGTGGCCAGACATGAGATCGTCACATTTTAAATTCTTTTTCTGTGCCAAAGTGACGCCCATGTTGGTGTTGGTGACGTATAATGAGCAAAACAATGTAGTTCACCGAGCAATTACAATAAACGTTGTATCTTTACGACCAACTGAGACTCGCTTGACTTGCAAAATTATCTTTTAAATTGACAAACAACTTGTGGAATTCGTGGCAGCATCAAAACTGGATCAAAAATTATTTTTCTCGCCATTTACTACCACGCATATTTCTCCCGAAATTAGGTCCCATGAGGGAAACCAGAAGGAGAAGGGATGAGGCTGACCCTTTATGCAAAGCTAAGCTAATAACCTGCTGACCTCAGCTCCAAATTTACCGTACAGAAACAAGAGTGGTACTGATCTCATCTAACACAACTGATGGGATGATGAGCACCTCCTCTTCTTCTTTCCAGGAAGTCAGAGTTTCTTTGTAAAGGCCAAAATCACTATAGTGTCTCAAAGGGCTTCATCAGCCCACAACAGCAGGGGCGTCCAAAACAGACCCAGCTCTCTGTGACTCTCTATGGAGACAGAGAAATACTACTGAAAAAAAACAATCACTAACACTTAGATTGTAAGTCAGCGAGAAAAATAGAAGAACCCCCGCAGGAGAGGCAATTCAGAGAGAGATCCCCCCCTCCACCGATGGCAGGATGTGGACTAGGAGCCGTGGGTGGGAAGAGGCAGTGGACTGTACGTGGACAGATTTGGTAATTGTTGTGCCGCCTCAGCTGCAGCCGCCACAGGCTCTCCATGGGGAAAGAAGCCAAAGGCCAGCTTGTAAACATGAAAGTGAAACCTGAGATTTTCTGCATGTGTTTGCAGTGGGCGACAGCACACGCCATATAACATCCTGGATCCCCTTCTTTTTGACTTACAGGCATTTGCAAGCAAGAGTGGCACAAATTCCCTTATTGTGACAACTTACACTTTCATTATCGGTTGCAGGTAAAAGCAACTCAGAAAGCAACCATTAAAGAGTCATTCTGTACTGTTCTATACATGCAATTGCTTGTTGGTCAGTTAGAAATAGGTCTGTATGTGTTAAGCATGATTTGTTTTTTTCTCTCTTTACTTTCCTCTTTCTTTCTTCTCCTTTGGAGCCATACTCTAAACCTAAAAGGAAGTCGGCCATTTTGAATTTACTGTGCTTCCTGTGGTTTTTGCCGTTTGCTGGTGCTGAACCTTAATGAGCTCCTCCTATAAAATTAACCAGATTGACTTCAAAATTGGACGGACCAATCTTAATACCTTTGAGCCAAAAGTTGTTAAAAAAACATGAGCATGTGTTCATGGTTGACATTTACACGCCACTAATCAGTTAGAACCACAGCGCCACCTAGAGGAACAAGGGAAATGACACATTCAATACATTGATGTACTACATTGATTGAGGTTGTCAGTTTTTATCAACAGTACTGTGGCCAGGTGGTGAATTTGGATCTGCCGCCATTAAGTAGCTAAGAGGTTACGACTCTAACATACATTGTCCAATCTGCACCAAACTTCGCAGGTTTCTTAAGAATCTTGGTCTGAAGAAGTGATCAAGGTTCTAATAAATACATTTGAACTTTTTCTTTTGCCATGGTAATAGCTGCACTTCTTCAGATCCAGTGAGGATTTCTTTTGCCACTGTTTTGTACTGCACATGACCATTTGAACAAACCATTCCTTGAATTGTAATTGGTCTTTGCTTACAGGCAAATAAAAAAAAGGCAAATATTTTTTTTTTTAAAGCTGAATCATATTTGAGGTAAGACACTACAAGTGCAGAATGATGCTTCATTTTATAGGCGATATCGCCTATAAAATGAAGCATCATTCTGCACATTCTGCACTAGTGTCTTACCTCAAATATGATTCATATATATATATATATATATATATATATATATATATATATATATATATATACACACATATATAACACCTAGATCTTCTTTTCAGAAGGCTTTTTATTATGAGATTTTCAGAATATATAGAGTAGAATATACAGCACAGAATTGGGTCATATTGCTGTTTAATCCTGATTATATCAGCACTATGGAGACTGCAGCTCCTTTCCAACACTTACTGAGGTATTTAGACCCCATGAGACCCATAAACACTCATCATTTCACATATTTTTTAAGTGGAAGCAGAACACATCACACTGTTGTTGTTACGCTGTTCAGTTATTTGTTGGTTTGTCAGCGGCAGTACACAAAACATTCTGAAAGGATTTCTATGAAACTTGCGTGGAGGACGGGTCACGGCCCAGAATAGACCCCTTTAACATTTGGAGTGGGTCCCGATAAAGGGACGGATCCAGGATTTCTTTTCACTGCACAGATCTTGATGTTAAAAATCAGGGTATTTAGGTCATTCTAGTAACAACCTCAAGCTTGTAGTCTTGAGTTAAAAGGATGCACAGTACCTGTTCATCTGTGAGAGAGTCTTTCACTGTGTGTAATAAAAAGCTGCTTGAAACATTGTTTTTCCACATGCTCGCAGGTATTTTCACTCATTCGTGTGCAGACATTTTAGTATAATTCGTGCAATGCCTGTGCGCTATTAATTCGTCATGTCGTGGGGGCAAGAGTCTATCTCGTGTGTGTTTGTTTGCGTGCGTGTGTGTGCATGCTAATGCTCATCAAATACATCGCTTCTCCTCGCTGACTTCTGGGAGTGGATGCCTTTCCATTAGTAGATGTAGAATGAGGAGCAGTGGGAGGGATATTTGCTTGCACCAATTAAGTCTGTCATTAACTACGTGCAACACACACACACACACAAACTCTCAAACACACGCACACATATTATGCACATTTTAATTTAACACCCTGTGAGTCAGTGTGTTTCTGTCTGAAACTTGTTGTCACTGAGACAGGACTGTGAGCAGACTCATTCATCTCTTGCTCGCTCACTTTCTGTCTGCTTTCCTCTCTTTCTGTCTCTCACTCCAGGCGTATGTGCACACACACACATACACACACACACACACACACACACACACACACACACACACACTCTTAGGTTGTAAGTGTGTGTGTGTGTGTGTTTGTGTGTGTGTGTGTGTGTGTGTGTGTGTTTTGCCTCCTTGGCTTCCAGCCCTTCACCTACCTCTCAGTTTAACCCCACAACACCGATGCCTCAGCGCAGTCATGCAGTCACACAGTCACACAGACTCGTGCGTTTGGTTCTGGCTGTGTGATTCTGTGAAATAAAATTTAATCTAATACCAACCATCTGAATGGGAAGCAGCTTTTAATAATATCCTCTGCTGAAGGAGGTTATGTATTCACTTGCGTCTGTTTGTTGGTTCGTTGGTTCGTCAGCAGGATGCAATGACAACCATAAAGCCCCTTAAACCTCTAATAAAGGCACCATACTGTGAACTACTGTCGCCTCAAAATCAATACTTCATGTGCTGATGATCCCCCTATTAATTGAAGTTTTAATTGTTCTGGTTTTTCATTTCTAATGTGAACACTGGAAATAAAGACATAGGTTTGGATTTGGTACATTTCTTTGCTGGTGTCAGATTATTTATGATATAGACAGAGCCGAGAGTCCCCACTGTTATCAATTAATCTGTCGATGAATTTCACAATTAATCAAGTCGTTTAGTCACTATGTCGTAAAAATTTTTTTGAAAAATTGAAAAATGATCCTCAGGAAATTTCCAACACCCAAAGTGACGTTTTCAGACTTTTTCCTTTGTCCAACCAACAATCCAAAACTCAAAGTCTCTTTATTTACTGTCATAAAAGACAAAGAACCAGCAAAAATGTTGGATATCTTTCGACATATTTGCAATTAATGCAATGGTTCTTGATGAGGCTCGATTGGATTAAATGGGACTGTTGGGCCTTGGCAGAGGTATGCGCTCTACTGAGTGCCATTCTAGATCATAAGTTTTGAGTCTCCACCAATTTTAACTTCATCCAAGTCTGGGTCACTAAAACACGACACTTTTGGCTAAATTTAGACATTCAAACGCGACCACTTTCAACCTAAATTATTTAAAAATACTCCTCAAGCACTTAGTAGGTTAAGTGTTTCCTTATTTCACTCTACTGAAGCTGTGAAAAAACCCCAAAACAGTATTAAGACGTGGGACAATAAAGGTCTGGGGTTAATGAGATGGGGACATATTAGAAATGAAAGATGATTAAAGACGACTCATTACAGTTAATAAAGGTTTTCCCCCGGGGGAAACTGTGCAGATAATAAATATATAATCAAACACCCTGCATCACATCTGTTCCAGGAGCAGAACTGAAGACAACAGCTGTACTGTATCACTCTGGATTCAGGTCCTGCCTCACTCATGTTTACCGGTATTGACTGAACTGTCCACCTGGCCGGAGGGATGGCAGATGTGATTCATGTCTAACGCGGTGTTTCCCTCCCAGTCTGCGCTCAAATGCTAATAATGTGCGCTGTTTGGGCTGGAGGGAGTCCATTATACGCTGACGGTATCACATCTTTGTCCATTGGGGGACGCACGCCGGGGAACATGGGAGATGGAAAAAGGAAGTGGAAGAGCGAGAAGGAAGAGAGAAGGCTTGCACGCACCTTCTGGGGGAAAGAAAACAGTGTGTGTGCGTGTGTGTGTGTGTTGTTGAAGCTCGGACACAGCAGACACGTGTCACCTCAGCTCCAGTGCCGTCAAGCTAAACTGACATAAACAGCCCCGGGCGGCCCTATCAGAGATGGACTTTACATAACGGCTGAGTCACTCACAATCTATTTTTATGGCTTTGAGGTGTGTGCGTGTGTGTGTGTGTGTGTGCGTGTGTGTGTGTGTGTGTGTGTGTGTGTGAGCGTTCCAGTGCTTCTATCTGTCCGAGAGCCAATTTGAGTTTTTAGACCTTCAGAATGAGGACATATTTGTGACGTCAGGTGGTCCTGACCAGGCTTCAGCTCCTGCTCGAAGGCTCCGACTTGGGTTTTTTATTTTTTTTTTTTTAGGTTACGGTTTGAATAAGGATTAGGTTTAGAGAGGAGAAAGGATGTAGAGCTTTTTTTAAGAATTTTTTGCGGGGTTTGGGGATTGTTTGCTTGTCGTGAGAGTGCAGGAAGGAGCTGACGGGAGAGGAGAGGTGAGAGACAAGAGGGATGAGGTGCAACAGGAGGCCGTGGGCATGAGGTGCTGATGGGAGTGAGTGAATGAATGAACGAAACACAACAAGTGTGTGTCCCAGAGAGAGAAATACACTGGCTGCTCAACCTCAGAAAGAAATCAGACGTATTGAAGTGGAGAAAGGAGTGGAGAAAGGAGGGAACACCGTCAGGGCAGATACAGAGTGTCCTCTGTCTTTTAACAGATGGGTGACAATTTCAAGGGAGATCCCACAGAGACCTCGTCCTTCCTGTTGATCCATTTCATTCTCATCAAACCTCACAATGGCCCCCTGTGTCCTGTATGAAAGCATATTAATTTGTCTTGTTTCTCCTCCCATTCATTCAGTATTTCTCCGTAATTTGTCACCCATCTGTACTTTCCACTTGTTTGGGAGAGAAGATTTCAGTAGTCCAAGGACCTCTGAGTTGATAATAATATCAGTACATTTCTTTTCTTTTCTTTTTTGACCCCTATTTGCCTCTTTTATAGTTGTATCAGACAGAACGGATGCGGAGTGACAGGAAACAGGATGAGAGCGAGGTTGGACTCCAACCCCGGGCACCGCAACATAAAACGCTTTTTGATTTGTGATCCCTCAAATTTTGTTGTTTCACAGATGTTAACTGAGCTGTGGCCCGAGGTGACATCGGGTTGGTTGGGTGGGTAGTGTGTCAGCGGGAACCTTCCAAGGCCCCCAAAATTGAGTGATTGCTGAAGTCGAACTGAATCAGTTTTCATCATCAGAGACTCTGCTCGTTGCTTCACTGTGAATCGTTTCATTTTTTTAGTCACATGTCACAAAAAATGTAAAAAATGCTCATCATGATTTCACAGAGCTTGAAGTGACAGCTGCAAATCGCTTCTGTTCTCCAACCAACGGTCCAAAACATCGAAGTCTCGTCAAAAATGACAAAAAGAAGCAGCAAATTCTCATATTCAAGAAGGTGGAACCAGCAAATGTGTGACAAGTTTGCTAAAAAAAAAAAAAAAAAAAAAAATGACTGAAAGATTAATTAATTATAAAAAATAATTTTCTTTCAAACACTTGATGGCTGTGGCTCTATTTGTTAATCACAGAAGATTTTACTCCACGTCTGAATATGCAGTATAGAATACACACAGTGATACAGCAACCATCCCGAATTGTACGTCTCCCTGTTCTGTAGTACACGTGAAGGGTAAAATGCTGGAAAACGCTTTGTGTCACAATGTTAGTAGGGACCTCATAAAATTCCTAGACATGAACCTGGATCAGTTCCAAACGCTACTCAGTCATTCTCTGGCCCATCGCCTGACTGTCTGCAAGATTTCATCAAACTCAAATAAACAGGCCGGACCAAAAACACAACCTCGAGATGATAATGTGACTTTACAGCACTTACAGATAATATGTCAAGTTAATTAAAAACAATTTACTTCAATGACGACACAGCCGAGCGGTCAGGATTCAGGTCTTGAAGGATGAACGCCGTCAGTGGAGGGTCTTTAAAACAAGAAATGATAATATAAGAAACATAACTTCAGTTAAATTCAATTCTATATTGCACTTTATTCAAATTTAGCATTTCACAAGCCATTCCAGACTTAATTTATTTTCCTGATTGTTCCTCAGCTCAGAAGTTCCATTCACGATTTTATCAAAACAAAGAGCTGATCTCAAATCAGTTGTTAGTCAAGCCAAGCGCACGATATGTTACATTGTTTGATACAAATCACGCAGAGAAGAGGGTTTTAAATCATCTTCAACAACGTCAGATATTAATGCATTCTGACAGCAACGTAAAAATATTTCCACGTTGCCCAACTCCTCCCCGTCACTGTCAACTGTAACATGTTACATTCAGTACAGAGATCATCGTCTGGCTAAACAAGCCGCCTTCGAGTCCTCGTTCCGTTAAGTACCCACTCCTACTGAAGTGTCCTTGAGGGAGACTCTTTAAATTTCTGTGGTATTATTCTGCCGTCCACAGTGACCTCTGACCTCAATTCAAATAAGGAGCTAATGTATTTACAGAAACTACATTGTTAATGTATCAGCAGCAGTTGTTCTAAATGTTGCTGTTTAGGTTCAATTTATAATTTTTTTTTTTGTAAATCTATTGCAAGGAGACATTTTCCACCATTCATGTTCATGATATTAAATTGATTTAATCCTGTGTGTGCTCTTGTAACATTCGTGGCTCAATAAATATGCTGAATAGTGTTCAACACTTGAAGTGCAAACATATTGAAAATATAAAATATAAAAAAAAGTTATCAACAGTGGTGGAGATGACAAACAATCGCTTTATTAAATCTTTGCCATCAGATGTTGATGCAGCTTCTGCTCTGTGACCTTAAACGCAACATCTCAGCAGCCCAAATAGAACACGTTGACCTTTACAGTTGCATTCATAGCTTGATGACGGCAAACTTCTCTGATTATTCCCACTTTCAAAAAGGCAGATTTATATAAATCTGCACGATTCATCAGCATGGAGGTCTGGCTACCACTTTTGCATGAATGACTGACGGCAACACTCACACTCACACACACACTCACACACACACACGTAATACAGTTCATAAAGATTCTCAGCCGAATAGGTTAACGAATCCCCTCTCCACCGCCTCACGCTTCAATAATTTACTTTAAATACTAAATATTTTAAGACTTTCAATCTCAATTGAACTTGGATCTATCACGGTGTATTAACATTCAGCAGTGAGAAGCCTTTCTGTCGGAGCCTGTCTGCCTCTCACAGCAGCATCACAACTGGTAGAGCCCCGTTGTGTACGTGCGCAGGGCTGCAACTAACGAGGAGGTTGTGTTTTCACCCACGTCCGTTTATTTGTTGGTTGGTTGGTTTGTGATCAGGATTACACAAAAATTACTTGACGGATTTTCACAAAACTTGGACGGAGGATGAGTCTCAGCCCAGAAAAAGACCCCGTTAACTTTTGGCGGGGATCCAGGGATTTAGGAGATTCATTTTCTGAGGGAATAAAGCTTGGATGTTGATGGAAAAAGTATATAAAGTACAAAAGAGGACTGTTGGGTGATTAATTATTGATTAAGCTGACGCTTTTTTTTTTCACAATTAATAAAAAAATCAACTGATTTGCAATTTGGACTCAGGGATACAAAGGAGTAAATACCTCCAACAGGGCAGGACAATATACATGTGTTATTGGGGCTGCAACTTACAATTGTCTTCATTAGCAATTTATCTCCTGATTTATCTTTTAATCGTATCAAAACATTTCCCGGACACCCAAACTGACATCTTCAAACAGTCCAAACCCTCCCAAAACTCTTAATTTAGTGTCATTAAAGACAAAGAAAAGAGCAGCGGATCCTCAAGCTGGAACCGGCGAATGTTTGACTGTCGACGATTAATTGCCTTTCGAACGACTGATCGTGGCTGTAGTGGGATAAATAACATATATCATACACACGACTTGCGATGGAGAAGATGACACGAAAACCAGCGGAAATACTTGGAAACATTCAGGTAAAATGTATGTTATTTTGACGCTCCTTAAAGGGGCTCTATGTAGCAATTTGTCGCAGTTTAAATGCATCGGTCGCTTCTTTTATTGGCCATATGTGAGCGGATTGTTAACATGACGTGAAAAGTGAGACCTTCCCGTCTCTCTCGGCTGCCTTGTTCAACGCTGCTGGGCTGTGGATTTCTCTGTGAAGGGCTCGGGTCAGATTTTCCTCGACAGTCCAGAGGATGTGACTTTATGCCCGTTCTTGACTGCCTCGTCTCAGCCCCCTAACAGAGAGCAACAGCGGCTAACCCTCTGTAATATAAACTACTGACCGGTGTGTGTGTATCCTGTGTGAATAGAACCGTTCTTCATTGAACTTTTGATCACAAAACACGCTCACTCACTGCAATATTACAGTTTAAACACGGATTTAACACAAGAAAACAATTTAAACTAACTTGAGGGGCATTTCAGACATGCTCATGTATGCAAAGGTGCACACACACACACACATACACACACACCTGTCTCCCGTGCTGAGTCCCACTGAGCCTTCCCTGCTCCACTTTTTTTTTCTTTTTTTTTTTTTTCATCTGTCATTCTGGAGCATGTCAGTGTTTAACCCCCTCCCACGCCTGCACACACACACACGCACACACACGCGCGCACACACACACACACACACACACACACACACACACACACACACACACAAATGACACTGCCTTTCTTCCTTAACAAACTGCACAAACATACACAGTCGCTCCGAAAACACTTTGCTTTTTTTCCCTTTTTTACAACTTAACACACACTTGCGCGCTCACACACACACACACACACACACACACACACACAGACAATCCAGGGCAGCGCTTTAAACGCACAGACACCCAACAGTTGAAGCAGTTGTCATACACCTTTTTCTTCTTCACTCCCTCCCTCCTTGTGTCCTTACTGGAGCTGATGGAGTGTGAGCTGTCATGTACGACCTACTATATGTCTGCGTGTGTCGCTGACAGGAATGATTTTGTAGTCCGGTCAAAGAGGGCATCTGCCATCCCCACCAGACCTTCTGCTTTTCTCTGCAGGAGAGCACACACAACAGTTTAGGAGGCTGCGGGGTGTCTTCCTCATGGCTGCATCCGGCATTTAGTCTGCTTAGAGAGAAGTGATGTGGCTTTCCATAAAAACCAAACTTCAGCCAGGGATCTGTTATATTTTATAAGGGTTGAGTCATGCTTTTCTTCCCTGTGAGATGCGTCTGTCTCATGAACAGAAACCTAAAACTATTTTCTGCATATATAAAGAAACACAAACTGGGTTTTCCTGCTTAATTGTCCTAAAAACTCCCCAAAAGGCAGCATGTCCTTGGTGTGCCCTTCACGTTATCCACTTTAAAACACGCATAGTTTGTTCATTTTTCTTTAGTTCTGAGGTTTGCCGGAGAGGAAAAGAAAACAAAAAAATGTTTGTGGATCCGGATGAAAAAAAATGGCAATCGAACCTCACATGTTTAGCAGCTTTATGGGCCATGTGACAGCATGTAGGCATCGGGGGGCCAACGTGCCTGCAATATTGAGAAGTCCTTCATTAAGCGTGTGTGAAATAGAGGGGAAGAGAGAGAGAGAGAGAGAGAGAGAAAGAGAGAGGATATAAGAGCATCCTTCCTGATCTGAGATTGGACATAGCATGTTGGACAAGCTCGCCCGGTGTCACGGGGAACATAAATGCGCTATGCGTAAAAGCATTAGCCGGGTATTCATGATAAGGAGTCCAAAAACATGGCACAAGGCAGATTAGGAATAAGACGCACAGGAGCCGAATAGAGATAATCCTGTTATCTCGTTGGATGTAAAATGCCAATGTTGGAGGGAAGCATCCTCAGAGACCGAGATGAACTGAGCATGAACTAATGCTGCAGATGTACGGAGAGGCAGGAGGAAGAGGAGGCAGAGGAGGAGGAGGGCAAGACAATATTGGCAACCTGATGTAAACACTCTTGTTCTTGACCTTAAGGGACACACACGCCGTTTACCGCAATGTCACAGGCGGTCTTCACACTCCGTTTGAGTCCGCGCACACACACACACGACGCGCGCCCGCACCGTCTCCCGTTTGACACCAGTTCGATATCCTCCTCGTAACATTGTCTCACCTTTGAGGAGCCACCGTCAGTGTCAGCAGTGACAGATTCTCGCTGTCAAGTTGCTCCTAGAGGGATTTTTTTTTTTTTTTTTTTTTTTTTTTTTGCGCTCTGCTCATTAAGAGGTTTTGGGATACCGGGTGCCGGCGGAGACGCACTTCCCCTGCCGTCACCTTTTCTAACCAGAGCGCATTTAACATTACGCAAGACAGCGTGCAAACACAGGCACATGCACAGATAACCTAGAAACACACACACAACAAGAGAGACAAAAAAAAAAGAAAAAGAAAGAGCGCAGACTTACAGGATGACCCTGGGCTCCTCTGCGCGCCCCATTGTGAAATCCCCGTTATTCCCGTTCTAACGGAGTCCTCAAATGCCGTGGTCGCAGTCCACGTCCCTGCAAATGTACCACAGGATCACATAGAGGATGAGGAGTATGGCGAAGATGAAGAGCGCTACTAGGATGGCCTTGGTCACCGGAGAGATGAGCGACTGCATGTCAGGAGCAGAGCCGGGCAGGGCGGCGTGGAAGCTCCGCGTCCGTCCGTCCTCAGTCTGCTGTCTCTCTCCTCGCTCTCCACCTCTCCTCTCCGCCGCTCCGGTAGCAACTGTTGAGGACTGAGCCCGGGGCTTTGTCGTGCGCGGACACACACATACGAGGAGCCCGGCGCGCACGCACACGCGAATTTATCAGCGGCGATCCAAGGCGCGCAACGCGTGGGGGGCTTCCCTCGCTGAGAAGCGGCGGCGGCGGCGTCGGCTGCTGTCTGTCCCCAGATCCACTCTCCGCGCCTGTCTGTCGCACATCAGAGGAGAGAGAGACAGAGGGGGGGAGACAGGAGTGATAACAGTCGAGGGTTGTTCGCTCAAAGGAAGGTCGCAGATGAATTTCAGCAGGTGGAGGTTTGGGTTAGAGCCAAAGGAGACGTTTCTAGACACACAGATGGGAGAAAGTTGCGCGCCGAGCTGCTGCACTTGTAGGCAAACAGGTTGATTAGTATTCCTCTCAGCGGCGTGTGTGTGTGTGTGTGTGTGTGTGTGTGATGGCTCAGCGTGACAGGCTATCATCTTATCACGACCCCCAGCATCCTTTATTGTGGCAAAGCTGTCAGTCGAAGGATTAGCAGATGAATACAGACGGTTATTGCATTAAACACGCTTCCACTCGATCCGCCTTTTATTGCCATTTCACCTCGTTTCTCGTGAGGTTGGTCTACATGCTCGTGCACTAACGCAAATTAACTAATCCCATCATGAAGGGAAAGGTGGTGTTAAAATGTCACGGACAATTTATGGTGCAGCCAGAGATGCAAGAGCATTTAATGTGGCATGTGCGTCAGTGGAATGTCAAACCCACTGTGGCACTTTTCTAACTTACAAGGTCAACGGCAGCCTTTAATATTAGGGAAAGACAAGCCCCACATGTAAAAAACACGACTGCATGAAACCGATTTCCACGTACTCTCTCACCCACTAACAGGGTCATGATTAATTTCCGCATGGATGCAATGAGATTACCACAAATCAGAGTGCAACCTATTGATAGACAGCATTAGCTGACACACACACACACACATATATATTTTTTGAGCGATTAATTAAAACAGCCTTAAAAGACCAGGAATGAGTGATGAAAATTAGTATGACATTATAATAATTAAAGATCATTTATAGAAGTAGGTCGCCAAACTGAAGCATGACTGAATACTATCGGTGATCAGGAGCGCACTGCCGCTCACTGACCGCTGTCCGCCACTAGATGGCGACAAATAGAAACGTCCATGCCTTCATGAAATGTGATGGTGTATTTGATTATTCCGCACACCATCATTACACTGTAGTCTTGCATAACAATCATGACAGCAATACGGGTTTGAGACGCGTAGCAGGTAAGAAGACACTATGCAGCTTTTTATGTTGGTGTATCACTTCTTGCGCGTCGCTCAGACGTATGTTATTATTTGTCCTGGCGGAGAGCTAGCTAGTTAGCGAACGTTAGCTTTACTAGCAAGCAATAACATTGTGGCCTATTGGGGCAGAGTGGCTGAGGAAGCTGGAGGAGCTAGCACCGAAGCGTAGTAACCCCGCTGACAAGTTTTGGGGAAATGTGCAAGCGAAAGTAGCGTTTTGTGCCATGAACGTCGTTCGACGTGAGCTTGGATTTATTGATGAATACCGCTTGTGAGAAGATACGTCTAATGCCATGTGGATGCTGTGTCAACTGAACATTACAGCGATAGAGACAGAGCAATGTTTGCAGTAACTTGCTAGCAGCTAGCTAACTAGCTTCAAACAGGCCGTTGACGTCTGTCAAGTACGTGACAGGATATTGGAACTTCCGGTCGCCGCCTTCAAAGTAAAGCCTCCAGCGATGCACTTTTCAGCGATTTGATTGTAATGTTAACTCCATGGTTAGTGCATGATATGATAAAATGCCGAATTAGCATTGCAAAAGTGGCTGGGGCGTGTTGTTATTGCGCTTATTTGAAAATTGTGCCTTTGCACTTTTCTTATATATAAAAGCTATCCGAAGTAAGGGTAATGAGGCAGGACAATGCACAGGATTGCTTAATATAGTTTTTAGCATAGTTTAAGTGGCAGTATTCATGTGTTAGTATGAACAACTTCATTAAATGTTTGGGGAATCTTGTTCTAGTCCTGCAACCGATATGTTCACCATTTGATGTGTTGAGCGAGCCTTAATTCTGAAGGCACATCCTTCTCCGTTCTTGCGTTTCCGCAGCAGTTGTTAATGTGATCTGACAAGCGCGGCTAGCTAGCTGGCTGGCTGGCTAGCAAGAGACTTAACCCACTTAACCTAAGTGACACAGTGAGTGTGTTTACATATGGGAGTAAGTGGTCTTTGGTGTGCTTTTAAACCGTGACAGCTACTTACCCGCTGTACTGCCTCCCGGGTCAGTGAATATTCGTTAGCTACAGCGTTAAACCTGTTACCAAACGGCCCACAAGTGCTACGTTAGCTAGCTTTACCGTTTTAAGCTCGCTAGTTAGTTGACTAATTAGGTCTTGTCGAAGTGCAACGACAAGCGGGGACAACGCCAGTGTAATGTCGCTGTTTAAAAACAAACAAACAGAATATCTGTTTTTCTAACTGTAGAAATATCCTGTTGTCAGTGTAGACTGGCATTTAGCCGTCTTTTATTAAAAAATATTAATAAAGTAACCTGCCTGGCTCATGAGTCAAAAAACGTTATAATGGCTAACTAGCCAACATCAATAGCAATAAAGACTTAAAGCGTTTTCCGACGGTGGCTTATAAGAACGGCGCATTCTGCCAATTAATGCTCAACGTTATGAGCTGCTTGAGAGCTTACTATCACTTTACACTGCTACAGTACATTTTGTAAGATAATATCACAGAGACAACAGCTGACCCAGTTACTAAAGTTGACACTTAGAGGAGACATAGTTGAGTGTAGATGAGTGGGATCGTATGACAGTTTATTGTAAGGTTCGAGGTGATCTTATGCATCGAGTGAATTAGTAGGTGAAACTTACTGGGCCCAGAATACACATCATTATTATCACAACTCAGCCCCTTGAGTATCATAAAGACCGTTTACTTAGGATTTGGTAAACTTATGCTGACCAGACTAGAACTAATGTTGCTAACTTGTGCAATACCTTCTTTGAGGTGTTGGGACCTTTTTCGCATTAAAATATTAGCTAACAGTCATAATTTATCATGCTTATGGGAAACATGCAAGTGTAAGCATGCCATCACAGTTGCGTCTTAGTCATTCTGACTCCAGCAACGTTGTCAGATCACAGCAAGAATCACGATGGAAGTACGTTTAGACATTTGTTATCCCCTGTGTGTTTGTTGATGTGTACACAAGTAACAAAAGTACACCGTTTTTTTTCTCATGTGGAAGTACAGATACTTGTAAAAGAAAACAAGTCTGGTAAAAGTAGAAGTTCTGATTCAACTTCTTTACTCAAGCAAAAGTAAGACAGTAAAGGCTCTGAAATGTACTCAGTGTGTAAAAGGACAGTCATTCCTGTGCAAAGTTAACTGAACCCTCATGTCACATTAATATCATTGAAAGATTATCAAACATAAAAGTAGAATCATTAGGATTTGTCTGAGCTGTTTGTAAAGGCATACCGACACTTTAGGTTGGTAAATTGTCCTGAGCACAGCAAAAAGTCAGCCCAGGCAGAGGGCTGTAGGGTCTCTGAAGATGCTTGATGCTAATACACCTTTACTTAACTAAAGTAACAAACCTGTTATTAAAATGTAAGGAGTAGAAAGGTCAGATATTTGTGTTAAAATGTATGGCGTAAAAGTAGAAAAATGTCAGAAAAATAAATACTCCAGTAAAATACAAAAACCTGAAAAATCTAAAGTGTCGTAACAAAGTATTTGTGCTTTGTTACTTCCCATCTCTGGATGTGTGTGATTTCACATCTGCCTTTTCTAATGTCACATTGATCAAAACATGACTTGACATTCAGCGTTACAATATTATCCAGTCATCTCTCCATTTCTTTTTTTATTTCAGAGTCAAGAACTACTCTATGTAAGATGAACACTGAGGACAAGCTGGAGGGCATGCTGCTGAAGTGCAGCAGCGGAGGAATAGATGGAGGAGGGAGAGTCGGGCTGGTCAGCGGAGGAGGACTGGTGGTGATGACCCTGGGGGAGCGATCGCTGGCGAACCACCCTCTGCTGGCCGAGGACGATGACGATGAAGACGAAGATGAGGACTTGACGGGGAGCTCGCTGGTTACACATGACCTGGTCCCTCCGGAGCAGCTGATGATGCAGGAGGAGATGACAAAGAATGGTGGAGAAGAGGAGGGAGGAGGCGAGGTGGGAGTGCATTTCCCCCTAAAACTCACCAATAAGTTTCCCTGCTTGCTTCATATGCCAGTGAGTTTATGCTGGTTAAGAAGCAGTCCGTGTTTTGATGTGATTATATGTATGGATACTGTCTGGCGGTCTCCACATCATCAGTTTCTTTTCATGTCATCCCGTGAAATATCTGGTATGGGACATCAGTTCCTTCAACACTGAAACACGTGGGACACCCACTCTTGCCCCAGTTAACTGCTGGTGACACTCATACTTTATGAAATAATTCCAAAGAAGTTTTAAGTAATTACTTTTTATGAGGAAGCACTTTGAAATAGATGACTGTGCATTACAACAGAATGACACAGCACGTGTGAATTAAAAAAAAAAAAAATTCTTTTGACAGAAACAGTCATTTGACTTTGTAGAACACAGAAGTACCTTGTCTGCTGCTGCTACCTCGATCAGTTATAATTGTGTAACTTCTGTGTTTTGCAATAATGTAATGCGTTATAATGTAATAATGACATTCACTTTAAAATATAAATAACATTATCATCAGAATGTGAAGAAATATTAGTTTTGACGTTATGTCAAAGGTGCCTGTGAACTGTGTTGAAGACACATCTACTGGAGTTGGAGAGCTAACCCTCCTGCCCAATCACTCTGAGGCTCCCCCATGACTCTGATTTCTCAGTCAGGGCTAACCGAGCTAACTAGCTAACAGCAGCCACAGTTGACAGCGGTTATCGGGTACTCTGATGATATGCTGCACCTTACTTATGTATTCAACAGATGGCCAGTTTTTCCATACTGCACCTTTTTAAAGGGTTAATTTGGATTCACTTTAGTGAGACAATAACATAAACAAACCAACCAATCAGGGGAACAGGGGAAGAGCGACAGTAAACAGGGAAAAGAGAGAGAGGCAATGACATGCAGCTGAGGACCACAGGCAGGAACCAAACTAGTCAAATCGCTGGGTTGTCCCAATAAAGCACACACTTAAGCTAATCTATTTTTTGTAGATGGCTCACAGCAGTGTGTTGTTTAGCTTCCATGCCATTACTCCTTTCTGCTTATCTAAGCTGGGGCCATGTCGAAAATCATCTTTGTTTATATTTTTACGTAGGTTGGGGCTGGCTTGTAAGCATTTTACTGCCTGTACAAACCCAAACTATCCCTTTAAATTAATTGAGAGATGAAACCTGTACACGCTCTCAGATCAGCTGGAGGATGTAATTTCTCAGCATGTACTCAGCTCTCTAGGAACTGAAGATTTCGTTCTTGAGTGTTGAGCACCCTCCCAAGATGAATGTCAGAATGCTTGAACCACATCAACTGTCTTGGTAAATTGTGGCAAAGCAGCAGCTGCTCCACGGTGAGGTACCCTCCCAAGATGAATGTCAGAATGCTTGAACCACATCAACTGTCTTGGTAAATTGTGGCAAAGCAGCAGCTGCTCCACGGTGAGGTACCCTCACACATTCATAGATTGTCCTCTGCTGGCCCATAGCACCTTTCTGACCTGGTTAAGCTGCTCAATGAGTGGGTGGGTTTAAAAGTACGTCATGTGCCCTGTTAAATGTCTTGCGTGTCTCTGGCCCTGCTTTTACAGTTGAGCATCAAACAGGAACTGAAGCTGACTGAGCCACCTGTCCAGATAAAGAAGGACAAAAAAGGAGCGAAGGACCTGATGGTGTGTCCCAAGAAGAAAAAGAGGAAGCAGCGTTCACCAGCAAAGGTGCAAGTCAATTTTGTCACAGAAATTATACTTTTAAATCGCCTTGAGTTAAAATGTTCCATTATGACAGCTGTTAGAGTGAATCAAACAAGGCTATATGTCGTCTCTGCTGTTGTAGATTCTCAGCATCAGTGATGAGGTATCATTGGGCATACAAAACCCCAAGTGTCACGTCTGCACTCACTGTAATGCTGCATTCAGAACCAACTACCATCTACAGAGGCATGTCTTCATTCATACAGGTATGAATTGTCTTAAATGCCTTTTATAAATGTCTTACTTTCAAATTGGAGACAATGTTGTCACTAAATTTATATACTGAGGTTCATACCTATGGTTAAAATTCCAGGTGAGAAGCCATTTCAGTGCAGCCAGTGTGATATGCGCTTCATTCAGAAATATCTGCTCCAGAGACACGAGAAAATCCACACTGGTGAGTGAGAATGAATGTCATCAGCATGCTCTTAAGTTTTTACTTGTCATTTCAGTCTCAAGTGAGTCATCTTGTCTTTTTCTCTTTTTTCCTTTTCTTGTCTCTTTGTTTAGGTGAAAAACCTTTCCGCTGTGATGAGTGTGGGATGAGGTTCATCCAGAAGTACCACATGGAGAGACACAAGAGGACTCACAGCGGAGAGAAGCCGTACCAGTGTGACTACTGTCACCAGGTAAGCTCTGTTTTAGTTAACTTGTATTGTGCATAGTGCAACTGAAATCCACAATATAACTGACAGTGGTGGAAAATCAGGTATTTAACCAGCAAAAAAGGGATACAACATTTGCATAATTTTGGATTATATTTTCACTTTCAGAACATGTGACTGAAGAGACTAATTTTTTGATTCATTAATGACCATTGGAGCCAACAGGTTTTAGGAGCTGTTTTTAATGCCTTAGGTTTTACAATTACTTTTCATTTACTGTCATAAATGAGAGCAAAAATGTTTGTTGACTCTTCGATTAATCAGCTAATCATTGCAGCGCTACAGCTAAATGAGCATGTCAAGTTTTATAAGAAGGCTCCCAAAAAATATTTTGAGTACCATTTACAGTGTTTGAAGAATGTAAAGTGGAAAGAACTTTACTGAAAAGAAATTCATTTTCTCCACAGTATTTCTCCAGAACAGACCGGGTTTTAAAGCACAGACGAATGTGTCATGAAAACAGAGAGAGAAAGACCAACAAGGCAGCTGGTAAAGTCGGACCTTTGCGTGACACGGATTCTTCAGGCCCCCCCTTTCTCTCCAAAGAGTGTTCACTGCCCAAGAAAAAGCGCCAAAAGTGTGCAGACAAAAGTTCATGCGCTTCCACCACTGCACAGCCAGATGGGCATACTGTCGCTGTGGTCGAAACAGAGGAGAAGGAGGATCAGAGACAGAATAAAATTGAAGGTCTACCTCTCTATGCTGTGTCCTCCAAAGTCAAACATGAGTACGTGATTGCAGACTACTCTGTGGAACTTCCTGAAGAAACGGCTAGCCAGCACCAAGAGGGAGACGTGTCATCAGAAGACACAACTCCTCCCAAACTTGTCCTGAAGAAAATCCCCAAGAGGAGTCCTAAACAGTCCACGGAGCAAACCCCTCCCTGCCTGTCTTCTTTGGCTTCCTTTGAGGAGAATACCAAGGTCACACAGTACACCTTTGAAATTGTGGACAAGCAAGGCCTTTTGGACGTAGAAAGCAACACCGAACTGGAGTCAGTAGAAACTCTTCAAGGAGGACCAGCAAAGCCAGCAGCTAGCAGCACAAACTACGACGACGCCATGCAGTTCCTCAAGAAGAAACGCTACCTTCAGGCTGCGATGGCCAACAACACTCGGGACTACAGCCTGAACACAAGCAGCATCTCCTCTCAGCCATCTGTTACACAAACTGTGGTGTCAACCGTCATCGACGAGACTGTGCCCGCCACCATTCTGGAGCCACAGCCCATCAGCGCAGAGATTAAAGCAACACATGACAAGAACGTCCTGCCTGATGAGGTTCTTCAGACGCTGTTGGACCATTATTCCAACAAGGCCAATGGGCAGTCGGACATTTCTTTCAGTGTGGCGGATACAGAGGTTACATCAAGCATATCCATTAATTCTTCAGATGTTTCAGATGGCAGTCCCGTGGAGAGCCTTGGAGCCTCTTCAGCCCAGGCTCAGCCAGCTACAGAGAAAGTCAGCCTCTTACAAGAGTACTCCAAGTTTCTCCAGCAAGCACTGGAGAGGACCAGCCAGAACGACAGCTACCTGACCAGCCAGAGCCTCAGCTTGGTCTCAGAAAACCCCACCTTAGCTGGACAACCTCTGTTCTCCACCGAGAAACAGTTTCCTTCCCCCAGCAGGTTCAAATCAGGGATGAGCTCTCCGCTACGGTCCACTTTAGAGAAACCTCACTTTGGATTACTGGTCGGGGACTCCCAGCACTCATTTTCATTTTCAGGTGACGAGACCACCCCTCCCTCAGCAGTGTCCCCTGCTGAGGAGGACTTTCTGGAGCAGGTATCACCCTCCAAAAAGACAGACTCTTCACAAGGCATACTGCAGACTTTTCAAATAAGCTCCTTCGATCAGAACTTCAAATCTCACTTCCAGGCATCGAGATCTGGATCCTCTTCACAGTTTACTGTTGCCAATGGACAATTAAGTCTTCGAGGACACAGCACAGACTTCTCAGAGTTCCCCATAGTCAGAGTCACTGAGACCAGGGCTCAACTGAACTCCTCCCCTGACGTTTCATCCAGTGAAACCTTTGGCTGACGGGAGGGGTGGATGAATTCATTTCTGTTTATAATTTCAGCAGCACTTTATCTCATGTGTCCTGTTTTGCCAAAACAAGTCCCATTGCAACTTTGTGCTCTTTCTTAAAGCATTTTATTTAAAACTAATATTTAGTTTTTTTGTTTTTCAAGTGCAACCTGATCGAATGGAAATACTGCAAATTGATGGAACAATAATTAGCACTTCCCCTTTAAAAAAAAAAAAGAATTGTTATCGTGGATACACATTTCTTGTGCCAGAATGTACATTGAGAGATTAAGCAACCAAAGTGTAATGAAAAGAGAGAAATAATCTCTCATCCCATTGCCGTAGAGTTTATCTTTCAGGTCCTCTTGTTGATTTGTTTCCCACCTCGCCAAATACTGGCGCTTTGGGATGGTTGCCATCGCGCCCTACAATCCCAAAGTGTCGGTATTTGACAAGTTTTGAATGAGACTCAAAAATCAACTTTTCTCACAAATAGGAGCTTTTAAATGTCTTGTCAATCAGTTTGCCTTGCACAAAAAAGTCACTCTTGCTGCTTTATGCAACATTTCCGCTCAATTAAACTAGGTCCCTATTAATATATATATGCCATTTTGCTCTTACTGCATCTACCTCCCCTCGCTGTTTATCTGGTTAAATTTCAGAACGTTTTTGCCCAAACTGTGTGACCCCTGTTAAATTGTCTACTGAGGTGAAACCATGATTAGATCTAGAGATGCACCGATTTACCTGCCAGGGACCAGATTTCCACGTGATCTGCCACGACCAGCAACTGGCCGATCAGTGTCAGATATATCCAATTCTGTCACAATCACAGACATGCCGCCAGCCTGTACAGAAAGAAAGAAACTAAATATCTTGTGTTATTTACCGAATAAAAATGGCTTTAAAATGCCTTTCTTATCTCCTGTTTCACTGCAGGAGTAGGGTCCACACAGACATGGAGCGAAGCAGAGACAGGGACGTTACTGGAGTTTTGTGTTCCGCCTGTTTTCTTTTGGGATTGTAAAACGTTCAAGTTGAAGGTTAAGAATTGCGCATTTACTTTGAGCATAAGTAAACAGGAACAGTGAACTTTTTTTCCACTCACATCAAATACAGCAAGACTCCGTTTTACCTTTCACAAAAAGAGTCCAGGATATACCAGTAGACACTGTGTAAATGCTTAGTCCAGGGAGCTACAATTTCAGTAACAGGCCATTTAAATGTTTTTATTTATTTTTCAGTCAGTGCTCATTATGAGCATGAAATTGAATTTTCCATTAAAAGAAAATCAGCAGGTCAGAAGAAATCAGAACGCGTAATCAGCTAAGAAAATTGTAATCGGTGCATCTCTAATGAAATCGTAACTGATTCTTCACTTTACATTGAAGTCACTTTACTATCACCTGAAACAGGCGTTTCCACATGATATGTGTAATGAATGCTACGGGAAAAATTTAACTGATTGTATTTGTCTGAGAAGGAATCTAGTTTATCTTCCATTGGGCCTAATTTGATTGGTGTGAAGAAATTATAGCTCTCAGTCATGAATCGTTACACATTAATGTATTCCTTTTAAACTTTTCGTCACCGATTTTTCTAACCGTGTGTTACCTAACCGTTAAGACTTCACAGTTTTAACACTCGCCCCCCCCCCAAAAAAAAAGAAAGAGAAAAGATTTGGGTATCAAATAGCTGCACACATAATATGGTTGCAGGATAAATCTTCTTTTCATTCAGAAGTTTAAGGAAGTTGTAGTGAAATTACTTAAGATTGTGCGTGACTTTTGCACAATTTGCACATTTTTCACTACAGGGAATGTAGTATGAAGTTTCACAGTGGAGGAAATGGAACACCTTTACTTAATAGGCGACTTTTGTTAAAAGGAGATTTCTGAGACTGACCTGTCAGTATAAACCCTTGTTGGGTTGCGCTTTCGTCACTTGTTATGTAGCTCTCGCAGCTGCACTTTTATAGTCCTTTGTTGTTCTTGTTGGAAGCTGCACAGGTTTTGGAGAAACAACAATGTGATTAGACCCCCTTGTATTTAGGCTTCATCAAGAAAGAGAGTACATGTGGAAATGAGGTGCTTGGTTTTTCCAGTTTTATTAATTTAGCATCCGTGCCTTTCTTTCTTTCTTTTTTTTCCAGCCTCACTCATTCCTGTTTCTGTGTTTCTTTAAGGCTACTAATTCCACTTGCACAATAACAACCACATAAGCTATCAACCTATACAGTCTGTAACGCGTGAAGATCTGGGAGCTTTATTTTTATTTCGCACATCATATTTAGAGTTGAAGAAAGAAATAGGTGCACGTTTCGTTTTCAAACTGTTATCTGTGGCTGGAAGGATGTGATGTCTTCGTGTGTATATGAGCAGACCATGTTTGAGACATTTGTAGTTTTTGATGATTATCACCAGTTCGCTAGAATGCAGTCGCAAGCCACATCTGAGGTCTCTTCTGTGCTTCATCATACTGTTGATTGTTTTCAGTGTGTTCATTATGTGTGATGTCTTAGGTGCTATTGCGTAAAACTTTTTTTTTTTTGCCATTTAATGAGGTTTGGAAAATTGATGCTAAGCTCCCTCTTGTTACGACACAACTGACAATCAGGGACAGGCGACACCCACGTTAATCATCAAACACTTTATTTTTCCTCGTCGATCATTCCCACTAGAGTTTATCGAAGATATTCTGCTGTAAATACATTGTATATTTTTATGTTCTGAGAAGTACTGTTAGATTTTTCTGTGTCAATAGAGTGACTTGTGCAAGAGACACTTTTTGTCAGTGGAGGGCACATTATTTAGTTTTCCAGCATTTATTACATTCAACAATGAATTCATTTCACTCGCTGACAGGACGCAGCTGTCTGAGGTGTGTGTATATAAATATATCTCACCACTGTTATCAGAAGAAAATCAACACTTTTTCAATTGTATTGATGATTGGTTCAAGTGATTTGTTTTGTAGGTGAATGCATTTTGATTGTGCATTATGATGGGATTTACTGTATTCAAGTGTTGGTAATGAAGAGCCCCCAAGACCAGGAAATGTACATTTGGATTTGAAGTAATACTCCACCAGAAATCAGTGGCAAGTGGCAAATATTTAAAGGATAAGTTCACCCAAAAATTTCATCTACTCACCTTCGCGCTGATGGAAAATCGGGCATCACAGCAAAACACCAATGCAGCATTCTCCTAAACAACTGAAGTAGATCAAGACTCGTTTTAAACTGTTAAAAAAAACAACCCACAAAATGGATCCACAAAGCTCTTCAGGTGTAATCCAAGCCTCCAGAAGCCCTGAGATTGCAAATTGATTTGAAATAGATGTTATTTACACCCTTGACAAACCTGTAGATCCACTTCAGATGGGTGTGCACCAACGCTTCAGCCACAGTCAAGGTTTTCGGTCCCGATCCTTGGATTACGCTGGGCAAAATGCATGGAGCCGTTTCATGTTTCTCTGCTTTTTTAAAAGAATACAAGTTCCCATCTACTTCAGTCGTTCAGGAAAAAGCTTCAATTCATGTCAGTTAAACTAGATTTTGGGTGGAGTATAACTTGTTGGAAATATTCCACTAGCTGCCCATTTCAGTGTAAGCGATTATTGAAAGCACAGTGCAGACGAGTAATTCTACTCTGGAAAGTTGAATCCCACGAGTTAAATGAACAGCACTATGGTATTTTTCCTTTAAATTATCTATCGTCAGTAACCTGGCCATAAGTGTCCTTGTATAAGCTAGAGAAAAAAAAACTATTTGTTTTGTGTGAAAAGATCTGAATTATTAATTTTTTGATAAAAACTATTTTTGAAACATGTCATTTATGGCACTGATATGTACAGTATATCATATGCAGTCACTATTGCTACCCTCATTTATCTCTGTACAAGTCGTTTGTGTCAAGATCTTTCAAATGCAGACGGGAATCTCCCTCTCGAGTCCGAACTTTTGACTTTTTTCATACTTTTAAAGAACTTGACGAGGAGGCCCTACTTCTGCTTCACTGTAAGTTTGATCTCGAGTTAGACAGTGAGGTTCATTTGCATGGTCTCTAACTTGTTGGGTCGAGTGTTTTATGAATAATGTGCAGCTTTAATTGTAGCTGATTAATTTCAGTCAAGTAACCCATATGATTAGATTTTTTGCAATATATTATGATTTGTAAACAATCTGATTAAATTGTTGTTTTGATTGTTGTGTGTCATGTCCTTATAAATAAAATGATTCACAGTATTTTCCATTGAATTGTTTTTTATACACAGAGGCCATTTTCACTAAAAAAAATGTATTGAATGTGTTAACTTTTTAGGTTGATTATTTAAGTAATCTGAAACGTGTTCATCACAATTTCCCAGAACATGAATTTAAGTCTTTTAATGTGTTTGTTTTGTTTGTTTGTTTTTTGTCCAACCAAGCAGCAGTCCAAAGAGATTTTTTTTACATAAACTATACCCTTGGGAAATCGTTATTATGAGATAGAAAGTCATTATAAATCAATTTAAAATCAAGTTAATTAGATAAAATTCAAAATTATGACTTAAATCATAATTGATCTAATAATTTGGACTTTTTGTAAAAGATTTAAGACCAAATTATGACTTTTCATCTCGTCATTTAAACCTTTTTTCTCATGAATTCATATTTTTTTTAATCATAATTCTGAATTGCCTTTTTAGTTTATATCTCATGACTATTACTTATTTCTCATAATTTCAGATTTATTTTATCCCATAATTGATTTTTGACCGGCAGAAATGGGCTCCCACAGCAGTCAGCGAATGGTTGGTTTTATCAACTGAAAAATTATGTCAATTAATTTAATGACGATCTGATAAATTTATAAATTCAGCTTGTGCACTTAGAGAGAATACACTTTCTTTTTCAGCCACTCTGTGTAGTCATGGGTAAAACATGACTGCAGACAGTCAGAAATAGTCAGAGGCATTCCCAAAATATAATCTCTTTTCTCAAAAGTCCGAATGGTTTCAGGAAAAAAATTCCACAAATAAAAAAGATAAGGATGTAGAGTGATGCCAGCATTCCCCAGCTTTAATCATTAGTCAACCTTGCCTACAGCAGGACTTGCCAAAACCAACACATGATCCTTGTGCAAAGCAGCAACACACCCTTGAAGGTAACCAGTGAGCACAAATCCACCTTAAATTACCTGTTGACGTTTCCACTGAACACCTTGTTAGCAGCAGGCGGAGCTGAGAGTCCTGTTCACACTGACTGGATGCATCACAGAGAGGCTCCATGGAACAATGAGCTCCTCTGTCATTTTGATACCTGGTTATTCCTCAGCATGGATTGATATGGGACTCTGCGAAAGGTAGGTTTCGCTGACGACACGCCAAACACCATTCAAATATCTGTCATTTTAAGTATTTGCCTTGTAAGATTAGAAATGACACTTTTGTTTGAATCAAACTTCTTTTGTTAAACATTTAAAATCACGCATTGTTTTGTTCAGCTAACTAAATATATTGATGTCAACAAAACGGTATGAAATAACGCGGCCGTATTGGTTATTATCTAATTTAAGAGTGAATTTGAGTAATTTATGTGAGTTTATTGAAGTTTATTTTACTTTTGTCAATACAAATCATAAAATTGACAAGTTTGTTAATTAGGTTTGGCGTCGACGCTCACTATTGACAGCCTTACTCTGATAGGTATGTTACTAACGACACGCCAAACACCATTAAAAAATCTATCATTTTAATTATTTGTCTTTTTTTTTTAATCTAAAAACAGCTTTTTAAAAGTTACCCCACCAAGAAATTCAACTTATTTAGTTAAACATATAAAATTGCACACTTTTTTTTTTTTGCTACCTCTCCGGCCACAAACGTTTCTGTGGCAAATCAGTTTGGAAAGTAACAAATCATTTCAATACAATTGTATGTAATAAAGTGGCCGCATTGCTTATTTCCTGATTTAAGAGTGAATCCAAGTAATGTAGACACGTTTACTGAGGTATATTTTACGTTTTCCACCAGAAATCATTAAATTGACGAGTTTAGGTTTGGCGTCGACGCGCTCTTTACAGCCTTGAGTCTGTGAGAGGTAGGCCTAGCTGACGCCACGCCAAACACCATTGAAAAAAAATTTAATTTTAAGTATTTGCCTCGTGAATTGAGAAACAGGACCGTTGTAAAATGGCCGTATTGTGAACTACCGAATTTAAGAGTGAATCCGAGTCATTCGGCGAAATTCTTATGAGTTTATTCTACTTTTGCCACTAGAGGTATTAAAATTGTCAAGTTTGTAAATTGGATCTGGCGTCGACGGTGCGCCGAGAACCTCAGTAGCGAGATTTTTGAGGTGCTGGTGCGGTTTTTTGTCAGTGAGGAGGACACTAGGTTGACACTAGGACAACATACGATAGCCTAAATGTTGATAAAAGTTAGACAGAGTTTACAATTTTTTTTAAAGGACTTCGTTTAAAATGTTAATTTACGTTTAAAGTGCTGTTAAATCTGTTAACGGCCTTTGTCGCTAACAACGCCAGCTGTTGTATGACTGTACACCTCGGCATGTCTAGACTGACTTATTGTTTAAACTGTGTGTTAGTTAAATGTTAATCCGGCTCGTGACAGATTATCAGATGTACACACACCCTGCTGTATCCGGGTGTCCTCACGCTCCACCTGTTGCTGTTTACCTTCCTCCACAGAACAAACTAATGTGGTCACTTATTGATGCAATCAAAACCGTGCTGATTTTTTTTTTTTTCTCTCATGTTGTCTATGATTAACTTGTAGAAAAAGTGAACTGATCACACCTGCAGGTTGCCATGGACACCCTGCCAATAGGTTGGACTGTGCACACCTGTGACCAGGAGGGAGACGTTGCAGGACTGCTGAAGGACAGAGTCCCTGACACCAGCACAAACACACACGTCCACGATCTGTTTCATGAAGATGCACAGGTAGGGAGTTTGCTTTGAATTCTATTTTCATCTAATCCATTATCACCATATTTACAGTAATGTCTCTGATGTCTCAACATGAACATGATAATGGCTTCTGACATCTTTGATCAGGGCTTCCAGCAGTCCAGCCAGCCGTGGTGGAGGATCAAACTGTTTGTGTGGGAGCCGGTGCTCTTCGGCACCTGGGATGGAGTGTTCACCACCTGCATGATCAACATCTTTGGTGTTGTGCTGTTCCTGCGAACCGGCTACCTGGTGGTGAGTGTACAAACACTGTTTTCCTCTCTTTACCTCAGTTCTATAAACTGTGGTTTTATTTACAGTGTGTACTTTGGACATTTGCGCAGCAATATTCAGTCAGTATAACTGCACTCTTACTGTATTTGTATGTGTATTAGAAGGAATATTGATAAATCTGCTTAGTGAAGACACAAAATAACAGACATTTGCCTCAAGTGAATTCTTCCAAGTCTCAAGTTAATCCCAAGTCACTTTTTCCACGTTCAGGAACTTCAGTGTTACCTGCAATAACCAGGCTGCCTTAATCTTTTATCTAATCTGTTCAAAAAGTATGAAAAATAACTGAATTTGTTGATGTATAGAAAGCTTTCCTTTTATCTCTCATTCATAAAATAGTCCCTCCCCATTTTAAAGAGAGAAACACTGAGAGCCAGACAAAGAAAAAACTAAACTAGAAAATACAATATAGACACACACACGTCATTCGAGTCTTCATATCTGAAATAAATCATAGAGTATTATTTATGATATTAAATGTTTAATTCTTTTTTGCATAGGGCTTCACTAATGATTATTTTTATTGTCAATTAATCTGATGTTAATTTCAGTTCAAAAAGCAAAGACCCTCACCCACTTACTCACCAAGTCAGCACTCTCTCAGTCTGTGGGACTCTTATCTCAGGTCGTCACTGTGGTGCAGACCACGAACAGTAGCTGAGCCGACATGGTCTACATAACAAAGAGAACAGTTCAGACTTGCGAAGTTATGAAGTGGAAGTGAGGAGGCAGCGCGCACCATTTGCAGACTGGGGCTTCCTAACCATCAATGTATGGTTGTTTATAGGACTGGAAAAGAGAACTAGAAAAGATTGCATGTTTATTCTCCCTTTTCTACACTTTACGATATGTGGCCTCATGTTTAGCTATTAATGTGTTCGCCTCACACGTTTCAGTTTCTGAGTTTTTTTTATTTTTAGCACGAGTAATCCTGTCAGATGATCCCAAACAAGTTAATGTGCATGTGTCTTCACAGGACACCGCTACAAAGGCCCTGTGATCTTAATTACTGCATCTGTTTGGGTTTAACTTGACAGCTAAAACATAGTTTGTCATGTGGAAGACGGGGTTTCCTCTCCACAGTGAGACATGTTCTATTACTCATTGTGGAAAAGTGATAATGTCTGTTTTACCTTTTTTTCAACAGAAGTGTATGAGGTAAAACTCAAAGTGTTTCTTCAAGATGTGGATTACGTTGTTGATACAGACACTGAGACAAACAAAGGAAAGAAAACTGGAGAAAAAGTGAGCAGATGTGTGTCCTACAGATGTCATTTTGTCCCCAACATTGTCCAGGGGAACACGGGCGTGCTGCTCGGGATGCTGCTGGTCTCCTTGGTCGTGCTGGTCGCCTTGGTGACGGTGATGTCGGGGATCGGAGTGTGTGAGCACTGCGGCGTTGGGGGTGGAGGAATCTACTCCATGATCTCCACCGTCCTGGGGGGCAGGGTCGGGGGCACCGTGGGCCTCCTTTATGTGTTCGGACAGGTGAGGAGAAAGTCTGGACCTTTTACATTTTCCTGTGTTGTCTCCGCTCTCATGCTGTCTCTCACCTCGCAGTGTGTAGCCGGAGCCATGTACATCACAGGTTTCTCTGAGTCGGTGGCGGAGGTGCTGGGAATGCAGAGCCAGTGGGCGGTGCGCAGCATGTCGGCGGCGGTGCTGCTGGCGCTGCTCGGGATCAACCTGGCGGGTGTCAAGTGGATCGTCCGACTCCAGCTGATACTGCTGGCCGTGCTGGCCATCTCCACGCTGGACTTTGTCATCGGCACCTTCACGCACCTCGACCCAGGTAGGGCTGGTTGTCATGAATGTAAACATAAAAGGATAAGCAAATGTGCCTGATTAAAAATAGTTGAAAATGTTGCAGGCGGAGAGGTGGAGGAGAAAAAATAAATGGGTGGAATCATGGATACTACAGGGACAGCCTCAAGGGTTTTTCCCTTTCTTTCTCCATTTCTCTTTTTGTGTATTGTTTGGCTTACCTGAACAGCCAAGCGGAGCGATTCGTCTCACAGACGAGCCACTGCCGATTCTGCATTCTGGCCATAAAGCCTCCTACATGGACTGTCCAGTGCCAGTGGTGCAGGACACAACACGCCACGCCTAAAGACTAGAGCCACCATTGTCAGGGCCTTTAGGACGGAGGAAAATTTTGACGAGATGGGTAGCAGTATTATTAAAAACTTGTTTTTGTATGCAATTTGTATACAAGAAATGCAGCTCAAAACGTTTTACAGCAAAGAAGTGACAAACATCAACTGGTTCACATAAGAAAAGACGGACAGGATTTTGATTTGTCGAAAACAAATGAACAAGTTACTGTAATTGCGGAGACCAGCCCTCATTAACGTCAGCTGTTCCTCCTCCTCTGCTTTTCCTGTTCTGACAAGCCAACATGTCTTCTGCAGAAAAGGGAATGTGACTCGACGGCTCACAGGAAAATAAAGAAACAAGGGCTCTGATGCTCGCAAGGCTGAGATGAAGCCTAGTGAGTCTAGTATTCTCCACAGTTTTTCTGCTGGTTGTTAAAAATTGCAGTGAAGTAACGTCTCTGGGAGTGGGGTGTGAAATGAAGTTTAATTTCCAAAGATGACAGAAAAGTTTGAAGTGGATAGAAAGATGAGTGTCTGTTCAGGCCAGTAGGTGTAGCTGTAGTATCACATATTATTTTCAGTCTCTGCAGTTCAACTCTTCATGAGGCTGCTGGCAGTTTAACAACCTTTCTGATACATGTTTGACTTATTGTTGTCACGTCATGTTTTCTCTGCGCTCGGCGAGTGTTCGGTTTTGTCAGAAACTTCTGTATAGTGCTGTTCTCTTCTCGTCTGAGACTGGCCTTGTGTTTACTGTTTTTGACTGAGTTTTTTTCTTTCTTTTTTTTTTTTCTTTTGTGGTGAGGAAATGTTGCCTTTTTGAGAAGGTTGTATTCTTTTGCAGCCCTTCAGGAAGTCCTTCCCCACATTTCCTGTTCTCACTGATTATCAACGTCCTGTCCAGTGGGAAGAGAAAAAGTCCAGAAATCAAGCCAGTCTTCATGTGAACAGACATTATACTCACTGGACCTTTTTTATAAAGACATTTAAAAACACACACCTATACAGACAGTCAGAAAGTAAATTGTCCTATTTATTTATTTTTTTTTAAAAGCTTTATAGCTTCATTTTTTTTTTTTTTTAAGATCCAGAGAAACTGAATCTACCTGTCCAGACAGGAGCAGTTTTTCCAAGATTAAGCTCCTACAGAAGGCCTGTTCTGAGTCAAAAGCCGTAATGGATTCTCCAGGTTTTTCCAATTAAGAGCCGCTTTGTGTGTTGTGGTGACCTCATGGTTGGCAGGGGACCAGCAGGTCCACTCGCTCGTTTGAAACAGCCCAGATTAGTGTGCGCTCACTGAAGGCTGAGGCACATCCTGAAGGAAAAGGAGCTACTGCCAAAATCAAGTGTTCACGGTTAGATAACATGTCCCCTCTTTGTACACTTGGTGAAGCTGACGCCGCCGTGGGTTTCTGCCATGGCCCCGGTGTGACTGTTCAGGCCCGTGATGGACTGTGATGATATATTGGCTTGTTGTCAGAGCGCTGGGCAGATTTCGGCCTTTAATTAAAAAAAAAAGGATCTGAAATTGTCAAATTTAAAGCTGTCTTAATGGTCAATTAAACTTTTAGTCAATTATAATAATAAATCCATAAAAGGTTTGATGTATTTTTATATAATGGATAATAAAGAAGACTTGCACATCTCGATGCCCAGTGGAATGGGTGCTAGATTGCAAAATACGTGGCAGAATTGAAAATGAGAGAGATGCACAGCAAAAACCTCCATTTGAATGACTGTATTTTTTCCTCCTGTGTGATATTTCGAGAGCAAGACTTGCGACTCTTCCTCAGACATGCTTCTCGGAGGAATTTCTTTTAAACTGGAGCTTTCTGGTGTGCATATCTTTCTTTTTCATGTGTTTTTCAAGCAAAAATGTGAACAACTTTTTGTGTCTCTGGCTTCTGAAACTTGAGGATTTGCTGCTTTTCTCCGGTTTATATAATTGTTGGCAGAATATCTTTAAAGCTGCACAATGTTGTTTTGGGAAAAGCAGTTTTAATCAGAAGAGAAAATTCTTTATTATTTGATTTTCATGACTGAATAAACAAACTGTTTTCAGAGGACAACACAATTTCATATTGTGTTACTTTGTTTATATTTGCAGTACCGCCCGTGTGGCTTCAAACAGTGCTCTGGGGATGTTATTCTCCTTTGAGGACAGATTCTTTATTCAGTTATGGTTTGTTTGTTTTGCATTTCTTTTCCGAAACTACAATGTGCACCTTTTTAAGTGTCGGGGTTGGTCAGATGAAGAGTAAGAGGAAGCTGTGCGAATATTTTTCCTTTTTGGTCACATTTTGTATTGTACTTTAAAGAGCACAAACAGCTAGAAATGTAAACCTTTTTAGATTTTTGCATCTGCCTTTATTGTCCCATGTTATTCATAACCCTAGTAAACCCAAACCACACAACATTTCAAAGGGTTGCACCTTTTCCTATAACTTGAATATTCTCCAGCTGCATTCTTTCTGTGCATCCCCACCACGTAAATGCGCAGTGGCGTACGTTTCTCCCATTCACCAGCCATGGCGGCCTCTGCAGTGAACTGCTCTACTGCAGAGAGTTTGTTTTTAATACGTGTTCTCGAGACAAAGACAGATATCCATCTTCAGGACAGAGAGCTGGAATGGATGACGTAACATCACTTCTGCGCATGTCACACAGCTGTTCCAATTGAATAATTAAACAATTGACCTGTAATCTTCAGTCGTGATGATTTTAATCGGAATGACGGGATATTGTGCATGTAAATATGGCTGCAATTGAACAACGACCATTGGCGATGAAAATCGCATTACGTTTAGCCGCGTTCACCAACTTCCTTCCTTGCTCTTTGACGAAATCACCTGACGTTTCCCTCTAAGTTCTAGCGACAGGTGACAAAATGAAAAGCGCCAATATCTTGAGTTAAATTACAGATTTCTCTGTGTTTAACATTTTCGATAAGTAACTCAACAAAAGCTGCAACAAAGGCGAGTCATTTCTAGACATTTGAATGCTGATCTTAAGTTAAATTACAGATTTCTCTGTGTTTAACATTTTCAATAACTTGACTTGCCTGTAGACTGGCCTGAGTTTCTTATTCTCAAAGACATTTTCCCGGCCACAATAATACTGTGCTTTGACTACAGTGGAATTCAAAAACTGCATACGACACAGCCCAGGATAGTGCTTTATCATGATGGGAGGACAGTTAATCTCCCAATTGTGCTGTTGAAGTATAGAAAATTATAAAGTTTGCGCTGTAACACTGCCGACGTATTGTCTCTGCAGACAAACAACTCAGACCTTCTGACTGTGGTGCACAGATGAAATACAGTCTGACACGCCTCACCCAGTCCCAGTCTCTTTACTTTTTATTCCCCACAGAACAGGAAGTCATAATGTGCTCCTTGGGTCTAAGGGTTTAGGGTGTTAACCAGACTCACCCACATTTTTGGAAAATGACAAAGAGAGGAGGCCGGAAGTGAGATCTGAGGCCTGCTGCTCCTCTAGAGACTGCTGCATCATCTCTCCCTGTGATCCACATTATAATATATAGCCTTCCATCATCCCAGTGGGACCTGCCCCACCTCTGCTCTCCATGCACAGCGCTTTTTATACTGGTTATGGTGGGGAGGGTAAGAGGTCAGCCAGACGGAGGGAGAGGCCTCAGACGCTAATGTAATCTGAGTACACATTCCACTCTGCATCAGAGGAATGCTGAGCCCCATTCTGCTTATACACACTTGCTGTTCAGACAATATACACAGTGAAATATGATTGTTTTCACCACAGCTTTGTCTGGAAATCTGTTTGCTCTGTGGGCCCAGAAAGCAGAGTGGTGGTGGTGATGATGATGATGATGATGATGGTGCATCCCTTTTAAATCTAATGCCTCCAAAATATAGAAGAAATGGCTGCATTTTGAAGGAAACCTCCATCGTGTCACAGGTTGATTTGTTTACAACCATGCCGGCAGCTCATCTCACATTGTGCGTACTAAATAACCACAAACTAAGTGAAATACAGAAAATGTTTTTGCAAAATATAACGAGGCTGCCAGCTATAGTCTGCAGTTTTCGCCCGGTATGATGGAGGTGAGCGAGTTCCGCCAGAAAAATCTCCAACGACTAATCTGTGTTTATAGAAATTGTTGTACCTCCATAAATACGTGAACGCCCTCAGCTGAGTGGAGTCAGGCATGGATGGATGTCGGCATGTGATGTTGTAACATGGGTGGGGGGCCCTCGGTGCAGACATGGACACTGACTGCCCTGGATCTGTTGGATTCCGATTGTTTGGACAGAGGGCGAGCTCACCGGGTCACAGATTGAACAAGAGTTTGGGTTCCTCATTCCCCGTTTGATGTCAGCTTTCACAGCCTTGTTAAATTCCTACCCTGGAGAACATGTGCACTTGGATAACTAGTGTATTAAGACCTTATGGTTTGGGTTTTTTTTTTTTTTTTTTTTCCTCGAACAAGAGCAAAAAAGAGCATTCTCACCCTCTCTCTCTCGTCTCTCACTCTGTCTCCCTCTCTCTCTCTCTCTCTCATTGCTCACTCTCTGTCTCCCTCTCTCGCTCACTCTCATTCTTCTCTACTCAAACTTGGAAGCTGCTGAGCTTCTGAAAAGGGTGGCGACTTCCTTTTGGATAAACATGTCATTAATCTGAGAGAACACATTCTTTCCCATCGCAAGATAACCAAGGGGGAAATGTCCGGTGTTGTAACATAGGCGGGGCGCTTCAGATTGTTATATGGCCCCCACCAATGCAGAACAGTCTCTCCCCCTGCACAGTCAACAAAGAGACGAAGACTGAGCTGACCTGTCCCATCTTTAAACTGCATATTGCTGTTGCCTACTATCAATTTTTTTTAAATAAAATAGTCTTGCATTGCAGACATGAGTTTAGGTGATGCTGTTTGGCAAATTTTAGAAGGAAAAGTAGTGAGAAATTCTTAAATTAAATTCTCCTTGTTTTTGTGTTTTTGAGTTGGAGGAATATGAAAATGTAGGAGTGTTCTTTTGGTCACCAGCATCCTTAGCTTTTATTACAATTTTTTTGTAAGAAAGTAAGAACCTTATCTGATAAAATGCAAAACATGTTATATTTTATTTTAAACATCTGGTGTCTGCTACTCTTGGTCTCTCCTTGGAAAATACCCTAGTGCAGATGTGACGTGTTTACATTACCAGTTGGTCTCAACTTCTCCATAAAGCGCAGTGCAAAAAACTCACCAATAATCATCTCATACCAGCGATGGTCACTTAAAGCTAAGAAGCAATGATAATGATCACTTTACACCAGTTGCGGTAAAACTATTAAATCAGCTGCAGAAAGCAATACAGTAGAGCTGCAAATTCTCAATCGAGCCATTAATTGTTTGGTCTATAAAATGTCAAACTGTCAAAATGTTCCGATCAGTGTTCACCAAAGTCCAAGATGATGTCATGGAATGTCTTGTTTTGTCCACAACCAAAGATATCCAGTTTGATATCATAGAGGAGGGGAAAAAAACAGAAAACAGAAAATATTCACATCTAAGAAGCTCGAATCAGAAAATGTTCCCCTTGTTTTTCCAAAGAAATTATTCAAACTGATAAATTGATCGTCAAAATAGCTAATTTAAGGATTAGCAGCTATTCAATTAATTGGTCAACTGTTGCAGCTCTTCACTATAGCCATCGGGGAAATGGTAATTGGAATGGTCAAGTCAATCTTATATCAGCAGTATTGTGGATGTGACAGGAAACAATTTATCAAATTTATCTCCAAGTTCAGGTCAGTGACACTGACTTCATTGGCAAAATGGATCAGGTCTTCTGTGACGTCACCTGACTCAGACTCATAAAATAATTTAATTTGCAATTTTTCATGAATACTTTTATGAATACTGCACCACACATGACACAAAATATTTGAATTAAATATATCAAAACCCCAATTGAGGAGTCACTTGGCTCGGTCTAAAGTGTACAAGAACTTGAAAATGTAGAGAGTTGTTGGCAAACACCCATCTGCAGATGGAGATCATGATATAACCACAAACTCCAGAACAGCTGCTAAATGAAGGTTTTCTATTAGGGGTGTCGCTATATCATGATATTCCTGATAACCATGATATTAGAAAAATGAAATATTGATACTCTGTCTCTTGTTTATGAGTTTTTCTGGTTTTCTTTTA
The DNA here is from genome assembly GCF_900880675.1 of Sparus aurata. Taxonomy (NCBI): domain Eukaryota; kingdom Metazoa; phylum Chordata; class Actinopteri; order Spariformes; family Sparidae; genus Sparus; species Sparus aurata. The sequence goes on along the minus strand of NC_044195.1, from coordinate 23,387,081 downwards.
CAGGCGTATTCTGAGGGTAATTTATTTGCTAGATAAGAGAAAAAACATAAAGTAAAAAAGATTTAGATTAGAAGAAATAAGATTTGATGCTAGCATGTTATTTGAATTTCTCTAAATAATCGCAATTATGTCATTGACGTGAATTTGCTTTGCCACAGTTAATTGTCACTGTTTACTCTTGTGATCCTGGATCAGACACGATGTTGACACGATCTGTATGTTGTCGTCTCCTGTTTCAGAGCACGGATTCATTGGTTATTCACCCGGGCTGCTCAGCAGTAACATAATGCCAGATTACAGCGCAGGAGAAAACTTCTTCACAGTGTTTGGGGTCTTCTTCCCTGCTGCTACAGGTGAGACGGCTCTCGTCTTCTATTTTGTGTCTGATGTTGTGTGTTGTATGTATTAAAATCATTTATACGCCCTTTTAGATGGACTGTCAAGACTCCAGCCTCCCTGTTATCTCGTGCAGCTACATATGCCGTGTAAAAATACATTTTGCGTTGTGCAGTGTGTTATGTACATTTTTGTGGTCTCTGTTTTTGTGGTGTGTGTGTGTGTGTGTGTGTGTCTGTGCATGTGCATGTGTGTGCGTGTGCATGTGTGTAGGGGTTATGGCAGGCTTCAACATGAGCTCAGACCTTCAGCGGCCTGAACACAACATCCCAGTGGGAACGCTGGCAGCTGTCTTCACCTCGTATGACGACACCTCGACACACACACACACACACACACACACACACACACACACACACCAATATTGTCAGATGAGAAACACCGCGTGGAGACAAGTACACAAAACTACAGCTCCAGTAAAAGTGAGGTCTGAAGTGGCCACATGTGAGAAATTAAAATACGATCATACAAATTTCTGCATCTATTTAACTACGTGATGTGACAAGCGCAGTTTTCAGGAGTCTGTCCCTCGACGTCTGAATCATCTAGATGGGTACTTTCCAAATGTTTTCATTTGACTCCTGCGGTGCCCTCAGATCTCTTCAAAGGGACAACCTCTCCCACCCTCATGGTGCTGTGTGACTACGGAGCTTCCATGACACAATTCTCCTATTAATAGTGAGAAAGCGGCCGTTGTTGATACGTCCGTGTGTTGGTGTACTGTTGGTGACCCACAGGTGGTTCCTGTATCTGGTCTTTGTCTTCCTCCTCGGGGCCATCTGCACCAGAGAAGCTCTGCGTTATGACTTCTTGATAGCAGAAAAGGTAAACTCCTGTCTCTTTGTTTCCACCCCGCTCACTTCAGAGAGGCCCTCTAAACAGAAGGGGAGAGGTGAGGGGATTTCCCACCATGGCTCACTTTGTTGATGTGGTGTGGTTAGGGCTGGTGTTGGTTCTGACGGCATGTACAACCCATTCAAGTAGAAATGCAGATCATTTACACTCTAATCAGGTTCAAGTCTATCTAAATTACTTGGTTCTTCCCAGTACCCACACTTTGGGTCTCGAGCACCACAAGGTAGAGGTCAAGTGTGTCCCACGTCGGAGGGAAACAGTCCACTTAAAGGGCAATTCCAGTATTTTTAAGCCTGAGCCTAGTCTAAATGACTCATGGATGCAACAAGTTTGGGAATCTTTTTGGTAAAGAGTTAATTGTTTTACCAGAAACGGACGTTATTTTGGTGTATTCAAAGCCACCAAACTCATGACCCATCGACAAAACCAGCAATTTTACCTCGCAAATCTTTATAACACACGCTTCATTCAGACTCGACAGAAAAACAAAACAAAATGCACCAAAACTGTCCCAGTTAGGCTTTCTACTGTCAAAAAATCTAAATATATGCCTTTTTTAAAAAAAAAATTGAGTCCATTTAGTCAAGGAACCAAACTGGATAAATCAGGGATTGTTTGAGAATAAATGGACAGATCTCTCAGTAGTTGGTGCTTCTAAGGACAGCAGCAAGAACCCCGACCTCAAAACAAGGTTACCTAGGCTAGTTGTCTCTGGATCACCAGGAGGCTGAAATGTGTACAAGCGTTGTAGTAAAATTGCAAAACTACAACTCACTCTCATATTAAAAATAGATTATGTTTAAGCTAATCACTGACTCAAAATCCTTGACTTCTCCATCAGTTCTCATTGTTTTCATAAGGGGCTGGCTGCAGCGGAACTCAACTGGGTGTAGCTGTTGTGAGCTCTGAACCCCACCCCATCCTCTTCCACCCTCTGTTTGTTTTCCTTCTTCCTCCAGGTCTCCTTGGTGGGTTTCCTCTTTCTGCTGGGCCTCTACATCTCCTCTCTGGCTTCCTGCATGGGTGGCTTGTACGGAGCACCCAGGATCCTGCAGTGCATCGCCCAGGAGAGGGTCATCCCCGCTCTGGCCTTCCTGGGAAGAGGGGTGGGTGGATAACTGGATGGATGGGGCCATGAAATGACAAGTATAAGCTGGAATCACCATGACGTAAACACAGATTACTTAATGAGGGTGTGTGTTTGTGCACCAGTGAGTCCACTAACATGGAGGATGATTATTTTCTCCTAACTCAATGAAAGAAATGCTGTCTTAGACGATTTATGATTGAACCTGGTGAACACCTCATTTTATTTGAAGCTTTTTGACCTATTGACACCGCTTATCATTATTAGATAAACTCATAGATGCCTTCTTCTCTGCATTCATCATCTGGCCAGTGAGATTTGCCAACTTGGCTCATTTCATGAAGTCAATGGTTAGAGCAGCATGCTGTAAAACCTCTAAAACAAACCACTCCAAAAGAATGATGCAGTGCAATTTCCGAGAATCTTCCCAACCCAAACTTGTAATCACAACTCTGTTCCCATCATTGGAGTGATTAAAGATATGTGCAGATGTTGAACTCACCTCAGCCGATACTAGTGTTGAGAAAGTCATCGAGAAAAGGTTAATGCTAAGCTAAGACATGACGACCTACTCATTGACGACACAAACATCCATGAAATTAGCTAAAATAGAATAACCACTAATCACTAATACCCCTTTCCCACCAACATGGTACCTCATTCTGAACCGTTTGGGTGCAGAATCTCTTTAATTTTTGGTCGCAATGCCCCAAAGAGTTGTTTCCAGCTGGAACTAAAAAAATCAGGTTTTCCTTGACGTTAACTACAAACCAAAAGTGGGTGTGTGTTATTCTACAGTTGTTGTGCGAAGCCCTTGTGATGGCGCATACTTGACTACAAATGTTCACATCAAAACCGGGAAACTGTGTGTTAGTTTGCTAGTTAGAAAGTAAATCGGGCAAAGATCTTAAACAGAACCGGTTCAAGAACCAGAGCTAATGAGGTGTAAAAGCTGTGTAACTTCACTCTGGACTGACATTAAAAGGACATCTGTGAATTTATTTATTGACTGACTTTGAAACTCGCAAATTCTCCCGAAACTGGAACCAACTCCAAATTGTACTAACATGAGTCGTGCAGAGTTTATAATAGTAATATTGTATCTGATGACCTGCAGTAATGGGCAATTTGTAACCTAATAAGCGTGTGTTGCCTGGATGTATAAGGGGGTGTGGTGGGTGGACTGAACAGGAAACAGTCTGACAGGACTGCCTAACTATAGACTGCAGTCTCCACTCCATAGAAGTGACTGGACTGACAGCATTGCAGCAAAGACCTACAGCTCACTGCTGCCACACACACACACACACACACACACACAGTCATGTCGACATCCTGACCCCGACCACCTCCACTTTCCTCAGACTTCCCTGGATGGCAGCAGTGTGTCTGACCTCTCTCAGCGGGCTGGAATGAGGCCCTAGACATCTTGGTCCAAATCAAAGCTTGAGAACAAACGCAGGAAGGGGCCGACGGGCAGGGCCCTGCTCCCTGTACTGTGTGCTCTGGAGGCCCGCCAGGCACACAGCAGTGCTTCTTAAACTGTGTTATAGGACCTGGGAAGTGAAAGCAAGCTGGCTGACAAACCACATGTTAAAACAATTTAACCGTTTTCAGAGAGGGATTATTGTGGGGGACGATGGTTTTGTCCTCCTGGAACAGATGGTGTTTCATCTACATGTAGCGATCTTAAGTTTCAGATTTACTTCAGGAAGGATTTGAAGTTAAACTTCCTATAAGTCATATTACCCCATCACTTTACCACATTTGCCACAATAAATAAAAAAGGTTGCGGGTAGCAAAGAGGTGTGTAGTTGATCCGTTGATTAAATGTAACAACTTTTAAACTAGTGTCCATATATTGGTGCTGAAGAGTCCCTTCCTTTGTATTAGATGAGCCTTTTAACCGACTGACTGACTTTTATTGGCCATACATGAGCAGTTTGAAACGTGATGTGAAAAATGAAACCTTCCCGTCTCTCTCTGTTCCCTATACAAGCAATTTTTTTTAAGTTGTTTAATGCTGCTGAACTGTGGATTTATTTGCAGAGGACTTGTCTCAGTGCCTCTCTCAGCTCCTCCTGAAATGGAGTCTGCCGACAAACTACATAAAACGGCCAGCTTCCAGCACAACACAGAGGCTCCACAGAGCCCTTAAATCCTTTTAATAGAAAATGTCAAGTGTAGACTTTCACGTGTCACTTTCTGTATTGTGACACTCTCTCCCTCTGTAACAGAAAGGACCAAACAGGACTCCGGTAGCAGCCATCTGTCTGACCAGCCTGCTGACCATGGCCTTCATTTTCATCGGTCAGGTCAATGTGCTGGCGCCAATCGTCAGCATCAACTTCATGCTCACCTACAGCTTCATCGACTACTCCTACTTCAGTGTGGCCATGACCTTCCAGCTGCAGACTAAAGAAAAGAAAGAATCCCTCATCCCGGCCAAAAGAAGCCAGCGTCAGTCGATGAGGCAGAGCTCTAGGCCTCTGATTGAGGCCCCCCTCCCTAACTATGGAAGTGGAGGCGAGAGCCTGCAGAGCAAAGGCACTCTGCTGGAGTTCACCAAGGACATGGACCAGATCTTTCCCCCAACGTCAAATCCTGATCCAGGATCTGAAAAGACCTCCTCCGTGCAAGAGCTGAGCTGTAAGGGCAGAAAGGCTAGTGTGACCACCAAACAGAAGCTGATGGACAGCTTTGGTTTGGACCTTAACAGCAACATGTTCTCAGAAGAGAAAGAAGAGGATGTGGCTTCAGCTCCAAAACATGAGGGAGCTGAGGTCCAGAGTGGAGACGGGGAAGAAACACAAGCCAAATATCATTCAAAAACACAGCATGATGAGCAGGATTCATCAGCTGAGCCTCATAGTTACAGCACAGGTGATCAGCTTTAGGCATCAAACACTAGACATGACAAGACCAGACAGGGGTAGAGATCCTAGAGGTTAGTTGGACCTTTTTTTTTTTAGTAATGTGATCCTTTTTATTAAATCTTTCAGGAGCTGAAAGTAAAGCAGAGCATCCGAACTTTGAAATCAAACCCATTCAGCATTCACTCTACGTGAAGTTCTGCAACCACTGGATTGCTCTAATTGGGGTAGGCTTCACATTTTTTCCTATAAATGATTTGTTTTTGCTCTAATTCTAAGCTTATTTAACAAATAATGTGAACACATGATTTGTTGTTCTTTCAGGCACTCACCTCCTTATTGATCATGTTTGTTATCCAGTGGGTTTATGCCTTAGCAAACATAGTCGTTGCCTTGCTGCTCTTCCTCTACATCGGAAGAACAAGTCCTGGACTACCTAAAGGTGATTTCCATCTGCTCATTTCCTGTTTAGAGACACTGAGCTTCATGGTGAGGTCCTGTAGTAACCTTAATTCACACATCTGCACAAGACTTTTCCTCCTTTCAGCAGACGCTAGATGGATTAGGTAAATATGTGCATTGAAACATCGTAATTATAATCATCTAATGATTCAAAAAATGCTCTGCTCAGATACTTTAGATACTTTAAGCCTTCATACAGGTGACTGTCACTTTTGGCAAGGTAATATTTTTTAACACAATATCTTTTTGAAGTTCCCTTCTGTAGTTGCACAGCCTTTTAATGAGCTGTATATTGTTGATCACCATTTAGTTCACCACTTGGTTTCAAAGTAAGTTAGCTCTGATTTTCTGTTCAACTCTTTACCAAATACTCTTCATAGACATTCCTTTTTATAAATGATATACTGATCATTTTATATATTTCACTACACATTCTCTATTTTTGATACTTACTGATTTGGTCTAGTGTTTGCTGAAAGGAGTAAAAGGTTATCTCTCACAAGGTCATTCCATGAACCCGTGCAACCTTTTTATAACTGTATGAGTAGTCGGCAACTTACACCTGTTAAACCTGAAGCACATTTGAAATTAAATAATAATGTGTAACTCCCCACTTGCAGTTTACATTTTTAGATTTGGTCACTCCACGCTCAATGTTTGGGTGACCTGATAGTGTACTCAGGCGCGCTGCAGGGAGTTTCACTTGCGGTCTTTTTGCTGGGCAGTCTGGCAGCTGTTGTGGCTTAGGATTTCTAGAATAGCTGGATGGGACACGGAGCATCTGTGCATTAAACTCGCCACATTACAGCGTGCTTCAGCCGCCTGACTCAGGACATTTCTGAACACATTCTGAGCACAAGTGTTTCACACTTGTCCCACAGGTGGTTGATGTGATGCTGTGTGTTTTTCTCACTCTGTTATTACACTTCTTGTGCACTAACCTCAGCTATTCACACAATAGAAAAAGTCTCCATAATAACATTAAACTTATTATTATTGATTTTTTTTTTTTAGCTGTTTTCTGCTGCTATTATTGAAATTAACTCACTAGAGATCATTTCTTCAAATAACAGTTTGATTTATTGCAGGTATTGCAGCTCGATTCAGCTTCTTCACGTGGCTCAAATCAACACTAAATAGCATTTGCAGGTATTTGTTATTGCTGTTCTAACACAAAATGACCAATCAGGAATCAGTTTATGAGAGAAAATAAGAGATTTAAATGTCATTGATCAGAGAAATGTCTCAAATCTTATCTGTAAATATTAGTTTTTTGTCATTTGTGTGTTTCACCTGAAAGCCTTTTTGTTTCGCTGACCTTTCAGGAGAAAAGGATCTCTTCAGGATGAGATCGTGGTCACGCCCTCTCTGTCCGGTGTCGGGCTGAAAACCAAGCAGCTGACAGAGGAAAACGCAGACTTCGCCTCTCGTCACCGCCATCATCAGTCCTCTTTCATCAGGGCCGACGAGATGGTGCAACCGCCGCTCGACTGACTGACTTAAACACGGCCTCCGTTTCATGTCACAGCTGTCAGCCAGAAACCACATTTTCTGCCTCAAACTCTGCCTCTCGTTGCCCTATACGGCACATTCTGCACACGCATATTATTTGACAGAGATGTTCAGTGTGTTTTTGTGTGAAAGAACAAGATGGATATGTGTGGACCTGAGTTTTTCTTCCATAAACTGAATTAAAAGAAAATAGGTGATTTTTTTTTCCCAGTACACTTTATGCCTTTAACTTCGACTGAAGTATCGCAGTATCTGTGAGACACTTTGCTGTTAAGTGTGCACTGCTGGGTCAGTTCCAGGAAGTGCAGCCACCGTGGTGCTCATGTGGCTTGAATATCCTGTGTGCATGTGGCACAAATGTTTAATTAAATTATATTAATTCACTTTCACATGTATACATTTCTTTGCTTATTGAAAAAATGTTTCCAACATTTAGTTTTCCTTTGTCAGTCACGCGTCAGAGTGGCTGAGGTGTTCATGCAGACCTTCAATGATAACAAAATTGTCATATTTGTTACTCAAATCTGGTTTAAAACATAGTGAAAGGGTTAGGGTTAGTGAAAATAAGACTCAGAAGAAAATGCGTTCATCACTTCTTTACAAATGTTTTACAGGATAATATAAAACCAAGATCAGCAGGTAAAATAAGCATTTAATAAAACAAAGTTGTTCAGAGAAAAACAACAAAAGTGAACATTGTCTTACAAATATAATGCAAGTTTTCTCCAAGAAAGATTGACATTGTTGGTGTTATGTTGTTTTAAATAAAATATTTACTTTTATTGATGGCACACCCATCTAACCATTCTGTAAATATGATAACAATCGGTGTGAAGCTGTACGCGGCAGTTGTCAGACATCAGTAACAAAATTATAAGATGTCGTGTTAAAATAACAGGATCTTTAAAGTGAGTTCAATCAAAACCAAAATATACTTTTTAATGAATCAAACATTGAAGTTTTGTACATGAACATGATTCACCGATAAAAGTCATAGCCAGCATCCATTGTTGAGAAAATCGTATTTTATTGATATATTAACGTACGAGGATAATTGTCAGAGTGAGAAGGAGGGGTGGTTTGAATATCAGTCTGTATGACACGAGGTCGTGTTCTTTGGGTGAATTGCATCTCAAGAGTGACTTTTGTAGCAGCTCAGCAATGAGGCTGTGAAAACCACTTCCTCTTACCTTTGTGTTGTCGGAGCTGCAACAGGCATGTGATGATCAGCAACGATCCTGGTACCTTGTTTCCTCATCAACTGGTCTCGAAATGAAGAAGAAAGCTGTCTGGGCATCAGCTAGTTCTCTGTCGCGGAGCTGTTGGTCTGTTATTCATTAAAGAGACAAACCACTGAAGACTGGACAGTGTTTAATTTAGGATTATACATATTGATGTGTTAATGTGTGCATCACTTCAATGTCGATGTTGGTAAAGGTTGAGCTAATTTTACTTAAGCCTACTTTATATACTTCATCTGCCTGGTAGCTTGCGTATTTCCTGAATTACTGGAAGGAATCAATTATATCACATTATAATGTATTTTTTGTTAACATTTTGTATTATTAATATTGATCTGTAAATTAAGTTATCAAATAAGCAACTAGTTCAGTGAAACGTACGCCTACAATATTTGCATGTATAGTAATATGGAACAACTGAAGTACAAGTAATACACTCCATATACATACTACCTAATATCACTGTCGATTGTGTATGTTTTTATAAACCAACATACTTAAACCGGGATGTTATGCTACATTCCTGTAGTTTGCTAGTGTAACCTATCTTTTTGTTGTGGCAGCCCTCATTTCTCTCATGTCCTCAGAAAGTTTCTCTATAGCTTTGTACGCACCTCCTCCCTCCGAAATGGAGTGCACCATGGCAGTTGCACTCCCCCCAGGGGAAGCGTGGTGTGCTTGGAATTTGACATAGTCCAGTTTCAGAGTCTCTCTGGCCATTTCACATCGGGCAGCGATGATCAGGGCCTCCTCCAAGTCAGTAGCCCCCTGCTCGTGACATTTAGCTCGCAGAGTTGGGTCGAGCCCCGCCAGGAACCTCCGAAATTTCTCCTCTTTTTGGGCTATGTCACCATAACCTGGGAAGGCTTCTTGCACTAGCTGGCTTATGTCCGCCGCATAAACGTCCAAGCTCTCCCCTGGAGCGCGGGGGCGAGCCGAGAGGTTAGCTCTGAAACAATCTAGAAAATGTCTCTGTCCAAAAGCCTCAAGCAGCTTCTCTTTAACTGCAGTATAGTCAGCCTGAACGGCCGCTGGCAGGCTGTCCCACAGGAGAAAAGCAGCCTTGGTCAGCCGTGTTGGCAAAATTCTCACCAGTTCAAAGTCATAGTCATCGCTGGTGCCTCCCACGAGTGCTCTCACAGCCACTTCGTATTGTCTGGCCCAGCAGGGGAAACTTTGCTTGTCTTCTCCGGTGAAGGGCGGCGGGAGTTCGATCCTCACTCCGCTGGCTAATGGCCTCTCACCGCGTCGCTCTCTGTCACGCAGTGGGTCCTGGTCAAACTTCCACATATTTGCAGCTTCAGTCGTTTTGTTTCTTCGACCCGAGCTAATGACTAACCGCGAAGTGCAGGTCTGACGACACGGCATACACGTTATGCTAATTACACTTGAACAGCTAAGCTAACGATGCTAGCGGTAGCTAGCCACTTAGCTAAACTTCGGCGAACTGTTTCGGCGGTCGTTAACGCTTGCTATCCACGTAGGGAAAATCCCACCGCTGCCACCAATGTAACCGAGGATTTAGGGCGCCTATACTGAGTGAATAATAAAATAATAAAAGGACACGAATGGCCGTCTTCAGCGGCAACAGTGCCGTCCTTTATTTTTCCTCAATTGTCAATTTCCGCGCTCGGCAACAACAACCACACTTCCGGTCACCCCCCTTCACAATAAAACTACACCTCCTGTGTGATGAATACATGGCAAATCTAATGAGGGCTGCCACAACAAAAAGATAGGTTACACTAGCTAGCATACATTCCCTGCAATAGCTAGCAAATAAATGAAAACTTCATTCCATGTGTTTATGATTGTTTAAATATTTATATATGGGCTACTCGTAATTCTGTAAATTAAATTAGTTTTATATATTTCTAAGGCACAAACACCTTTATTTTTGACAGTGGATAGACAGGAAATGGGAGAGAGCCAGGCCAGGATTCAAACTAGGGTCCGCTGCGTATGTGGCATGCACTCTTAACCACTCGACTATCTGCACACCCTATATGTCTTATTTTTTCCAACTTTTCCATGTTTTTGACTCGATGGCTACATCCTTGTAATGAAGAGTTAGCTAGCATCTCATTATCACGGTACTACTGAGCAAGACAGAAGTATGACTGTACTTTAAAGAATAAATTCACCCAAGATTTCAGAATTAAGTCATTCTCTACTCACCTCAAAAGTCAGATGAAGTTTTGTAATCCACCAAACATTTCTGGAGCTTCATAGCAAAGCAGAGTTGTAGCATTCTGCCAAAAAACTGAAGTACATTGGGACGTGTTTTAAAATGGAAAAAAAGCTCCATACAGCTCGTCTGTAGTAGTCCAAGTCTACAGAACCCAAATTTATTTATTTATTTATTCATTTATTTACTTTTTTAGAGCCGGAATCTTCACCGTAGCTGCCTCGCTAAATGTGTTAGCGCAGCCTGTCTGCAGAAGGTGCACAACTTCAACACTGTGCTAGCTTTTTAATTATGAGCTTATGCGGTAATGTAATCTATACTGTCCAAATGTTATTGGACCAGATGGCTCAAATTCTGACAGTGAAACGAGTCATTTTGCGTTGGCTGTGATGCTCAAAAACATTTTCCCGCCTTTTCACAACCTGCTACGAAAGATTTGGCTTCACACCCCCAACCCACTTCCTGGGGGCTTGGCCGCAGCTAACTGAACTAACTGAGCTAACACTAGCTACAGTTAGCAGCAGTTAGTAGTCAGTCACTCTGGTGATGTGCTGCCCCCCATTAGTTTGCAGTATGAATCTGACAGGTGGCAGAAACTTACACTCTGCACCTTTAAACAATCCTTAATTTTAGCCTGCAGGGTTGCCAGGTCGTTTAGAGCAGGAGAATCAGTGAAGTGAAGAGCTGTTTGTTTGATTTGTCGTATAAACTTTAAGGCTTCCGATAACACCTGAAGGCAGCAGAGACAGCCACCGGGTTGAATAACAGGACAATGTGAGCACCACCATAGTGTGTGTGTGTGTGTGTGTGTGTGTGTGTGTGCAGGAGGAGGAGGAGGAGGAGCCCGGGCTCCTCCGCCGTGATAACAGGCTGCTGCCTCGGCTCTGTTATCTTCCGTTCCCCGCCGTCCGAGCAGCGGACCTCCTCCGGACTGCACCAGGATTTCATCTAATTCTTATGAAACTTCAGTAAACGCCGGAGCGCTCCTCCCATGGTGTCCCCGGGAGACTCCCCGGCCTCTACTCGACTTTACGGAAACTATCGGCGACCGTTTTGGGGTCTTGAAAATCATGGAAACGTGGTTCTTGAATCACGTCCTCGGTTTGTCTCTGTCGGTGCTCCTGCTGGGTCTACCGGGGCCCCTCGGGGCAGGGACCCCCAGTCACAACAGCACGGATTCGGTGACGGCGGGACTTCACTCTTCCACCGCCACAGATGAACTCGGCGACATGGACAGCAATGCAACTTCAACTTCATCCTCCAGCGAGAGTTTATCACCATCACAGAGGAACATCCTGCTCAAACACACTGCTGAGACACACACTGCTGCCGCTGGACGCTCCGGTAAGATCTCTGTCACTGAGGCCTGCGGGGAAGTGAAACTTCACCCCGAATGTTGCTTAAGTTTGTAATGAAAAAGGCTCCTGCTTTTAATTTAAACCCCATTAAAGTGAGTTACAGCTGGAGGATACAATAGAAATCCAGCAGCAAAGCTTATTTCATCTCCTTCATTTCGGTAATTTCTGTATCATCTTTTAATTAACACTTTCTGTATCCACAAATTAAAAAGAATGACTTAAGCTGCTCCTTCATAATTCAGCCAAATGATATGCAGCATAGGCAGAGTCATGTAACAAGTGCATCGTTCTGTTGGGGCTGTCACTAACAATTATTGCAATTATAGATTAATCCGTTTATTATTTCCTCAATTAATTTATTTATCGTCTGCCCTAATAATTGTGAAAGGTAAGCCCCAAGGCCCCAGTTAGAAGGTGCAATAGGTAAGAGTTTTTGCCGGAGCCTGTCTCCCAGCTCCAAGTCTGAACTGCTGCCTGCACAGCTAACTGAGCTAACCGGCTAACCCATAGAAGCTGCAGTCAGCAGTTACTCCGGTGGTGTGCTGCCCCCTACTTGTTTGCAGTATAGATTGACAGGTGGCCAATTCTTACGTAATGCGTCTTTAAAAACTCAGTTTAGTATCAAGACTGAGAAAATAAGGAAATACTTTAACTTGACTTTTGACATATTTGCTTGGAGAAGAACAAATATACAAGTCAATCTATGATCGATTAATCAGTTTGAGTCATTTTCCAACATTCTCTGAACAATCTTCTGAAATGTGAATATTTTCACGTTCCTTGACAACATTTATTTATTTCATGAGCAATACGATTGAAAAAACAATGATTCCAATAATCAGAAAACTAATGAATATCAGATCTAATAGTCGATAATCCATCGAACCCTAGTATAAAGTATATACAGACAGGTAAATATGCGTATAAGTTACTTTTCTTTGAACTTTTGATACTTAAGTTCATTTATTGCCAGAAAATAACTTTTGATTCTTAAATACAGGTCATACCAAACACTTTTACTCAAGCACTGTTCATGCGGTTGACTTTCACTTTCACCAACGTAATATTTGAACATGAAATCTTTACTTTTACTCAAGTATGATTTTTGGCTACTTTTGACATCACTAAGTAAGGTGAATTTCTGATGTGGACAAAAGACATTTGAGGAGGTCATCTTGGGCTTTGGGAAACATTGATCAACATTTTTACCATTTTCTGACATTTTATAGAGAAAACAACTAATTGGTAAATAGAGAAAACACTCTGTTGCTCGCTATTATTTAACTTTGATGTGTGGAATAGAAATTTGCCCCACCTCTTCATACTGATAGTGTACGACTCCCGTCTTGATCTAGATATCAAATCTGATAAGCGTCCTCGCTCTTTTGACACTTTGACTGGCTTCCTGTTAGAATTTGAGTGGAGTAGTTGCAACAAAAGCTCGTGACATTTGTTCCCCAGCTAATACAGGTGTTGTTAAGGTGAATCATACCTTGTGTCCATCAATTAAACCTGTACTTTTCAAAGACAGCAGTGTTACTCAGAGCATCTTATCACATGTGCAGCATGTGGGACAGTCAAGTTCACTAGAGTCCTTTGATGAGCTCAATCCGTGTATGAAAACAAAGCTTTTATGAATGAATAGCAATAAATGAGATATGAGCACATGGAGAGAAGCAGGCGTATCACAGAGGGATTGGGATCCTTTGAGTTAAAAAAAGACGTACATTTGGTCCACGTGGTGGAAAGAAACCACATCTGAACTGCGTACAGCTTCTCACTTCTGCTGTGCATAAGGCCCAGCGTTAATCACACCCTAAACCCTGAAAAGAAGAAAGCCTTTGTCATTTGAGGTAAAAGCCACAGTCACAACTTCACATGTGACACTGCGGTATAAACTGAATGCAGTCAAAGAGGTAACAGAAGAAGAATCAAGGGCTTCAACTGATCAGAGAGCCAACAGGGATCTGCTAATGATTTGATCCCTCAGAGGGTTTTCGTTACAGCGCTGCACTGTGCTGGAAGCAAAATCCCTCTGAACTCAAACTCCAGCCAGAGGGAGGAAAGAGAGGTTGAAGTTCTGAGGGTGCAAACAAAGACATTGTGGAAAGCTCTTCTACCATTTAGCATTACACTTTGATAAAGGCTGAACGGAGAGCATTAGACGTTTATTAAAGTTTTGCTTCCTCTTTTTTAAGCTGAGAATAGTTCCATGCAACTGCTGTCAGATACTCCTGTTATTACCGGCATTATATTACCATTATTTCTACAGTTCTTATTGAGGCTGGGACAATACGCTTATCTTTCGTTTTTTATTTAAGCAGCATCATCCCTGTACTGCACATAAAAGTGGGAGACACACACTGAAGTGTACTTTGTGAAGTAAGACCAATATATTTAGTTGTTCATGATGCCTTCAGAACATTGTAAATAAGATTAAATGTTTGGCAAAATTAAATATAGCCCCTGAAAACTACACACAACACTAGTGTGAGCCTTTAAATCAGCATCCGTCTCGATGAAATTGAACTTGAAAACTGCCCTTTTAAAACCACAGTCCAGAAAATAAAACATTTTAGTCTAATAGGGTTGATAAAAAAATACAGTGTATGTAATCATTAAGATATATAAAATATATGTGCAGATCTCTCCTCATGTAATGTTTCATATACTACACTCGGGTTGGATTTTACAGCAACAATATAACATTGCCGTGATATGAGGCTGTTTATAGTCTTGGATTTTGGATATCATTATATTGTTATCCAAGTGATCGTATCCACATTATGGATTATTAATCAAACATGTCATTGTTTTAATATTTTGTGAAAGCACCAGTAACCCCCCTAACATATTGTCACAACATAGGTATCGAGGAATGTGGTGAAAAGTATGATGATGTTTGATTTTGTTGCCCCCTCCTTGCATTTATGAATGACTTCAAAACATTGAGGTGTATATATACATATTACGTATCATCCCAGCCTAAAAACTGAGATTTATGCGTAAACTCAGTCGTGCTGCTTGATTTAAGACCAGGAGCTGTCCGGGTATAGTTCCACAGAAACAACGTGAGGGCTAGAAACTTAGTTATGACGACATGGAAATGATTCACTTTCCTCTCTTCTCACCTTTCCTGTGGCGGACCTAGCTCTTCAGCCCACAGTCATCTGGTGACGAACCCACAAACTGAGCTGCGACCTAAAACGCAGCTCAACATTTGGTCACCGGATAAAGTAAAACATTCCAGGTAACAGATGAGCTGTCAGTATGTGATCTGTTGGCAGGCAAACACCAACCATTCAGTTCACAACACTGCTACGTCATACCAGTCGTCCACGCTCATTGTTGTGCTAAACCCTGCTGCACTTGCCCAAGTTGATATGCAGACCGCAGAGTTTGTGAAGTGCAGCAGATGTGAAAACACGACAGCCGCGTTAACACACGAGAGCCGAGAGATAAAACTGCAGAGAATCTGGGAGTGTCCGCCACTTGTTGCCAACACCACGTTCCAGTCTGAGTTCTGTTGCCCGGACTGCGCCGAGAGAGAGAAAATGAAATAATGAGAGAGACACATGCAGAGGAAGTGAGAGAAAGGGAGAGAGAGAGTGGCCCAGTTCTCCCCACAGACTCCCTGTGGACCGGCTGTTCTGCCGCTGAACTCTCCCCTCCTTTGGTTTTGGTTGGTGGCTGCTGGTCGCTACGTGTGGGCTGTCAGGATGCTTTTTTTCTTTTTCAAAGACCGACACTCGTCCTCGGTGGACTGCTGTTGTTCCAGTGCCGGGCTTCTGGAGACCAGCCAGATAAGAAGCTGTCAGAAAAGTGATAGGCAGAGAAAAATCCTTTTGGTCAGAGAAAGACCTCACACAGACTTGGTGCCCAGCTGACGGTTCAATATATTCTGTTCAGCCCTTTTGATGCCCATTTGAAGCTGCACTCATTAATGCTTATATGTATATTATATTGGGTCATGTGACTTTGCGTCCCTTGTTGTGTCGATTTTACAGTGAATTATTGCACTTACCCTCAGCTCTACGGTGCATTATAGCATCTTTCGGCTCCTTGTTTTGGTTTTACTGCAACTTTGCTCAACTTCGAAGCAGCTCTCGCGGCGCCCTTTCAAGCCGCAGTACCCAGGTGTATTTACCATGTGACAGCAGAAAATGTGTCCGCTGGAACAGATTTGGCAGTAGGCTGGCTTCACTGAACACGTAACACATGTGGTTTGTTGGTGGGGCGGCTGCTGCAACCCTCAGTTCCACTGTGATCGATGTCAGCAGGCTACACCGGGCGTGAGGGCAGTGCAAAAGTAGTGTGTCCCCCAGAAATCCTCTCTTACTTTTATACAGAAATGTGTCATACAATATTTTGTTAGACAAAAATGCCTTTACACAGGAAATTACTTTGTCTGCATTGAGCTAACAGTTGGTGGTTGCTTAGTAACTTTATCTGGCTTCCTGTAGATGTTAACTTACCCATGTTACACATAAAATGTTAAAGATTCACAGCTCTGTGCTTGCTGAGGACACAAACTGAAGCTCATCGTCTCGGCTATACTCCACTGGACATCAGCTCCACAAACGGCCTGCATACCTTATATGTTCAGTTTAGCCAGAGAATGTGTCTGCAGATCAGGGTTGGATTTATACATGGCCTCGCAAATCCAGCTGCCTTGCAAGGTATTGTGATTCCGGCAGCAGCCCTATGAGGTGAGAGCAATGGTTTCTTGTCGGTAATGTTGGCCTACCTCTGAGCTGGTTTGCTGCGGAAGAAGAGAATGAAAGGAAAACATGGAGGAGGAGAGTGAAACTGAAGGATCCTTTGCTTGAAATCATTGTTTTGCTTTTCTTGTCTTTCGTTTTTAAATCAAGTGATGTCTAATGTGAGGCAGGACAGTTATCTGGAGCCATTTCTGCATTGAATTTGCAGAACAGCTGCTGAATCATAACATGTGCCTTGATTGAAGATTTTGGACATATCACCCACCTAAAACAGAGCTACTGTCAACCCGACCCTCAAACGACGGTGAAACAAAGTTAGCGGCTAGCTAGTCAACATAACAAAGCCAAAAGAGAGACTATGTATCGGACTTTTAGATTAGTCGGGTGGTCAGAATGAATGCTTGTGTGACCCATTGTTCGTCATTATGTACAATATAGCCTGATATGTAATGGAAACCAATGTTGATACAATATCAACCAATAAACACACAGCTTATGCGATGAAACCTCGATTGTGGTTATGAAACACTTTTGACAAGGGATGCACGATTTTTTACAGCTGATACAATAACTGATAATTACCTGACTCAATAATAGAAACCAACATTTTCGTATTTAATGAAATAAATTGCCAACCTGTAGTATATGCACACCTGTGGCTAAGATGTAGTGAGCAAACAGGGTTTATTTGGTATTCCATAGCTGTGAAGACTTTTTTTTTATTAGCCTGACATCATGCAACCCTACTTCTTACAAACGGTTATTTTACAGTTTATCAATAAACATCAGTCCGCTAAAACAACACTTGAAGTAACCAAAGCATCTTTTTCTGTAAAACAATCCCGAAAGAAAATTTTTTGCAAAAAAGATCAACTTTAAATGTGATGTATCCATTTTATAAACTTGCTCCACTGCAAAGTTTCATAAAAAAAATCAGCTTATGTAGCTTTAAAGTAGATAGTTGATATAAAAATTCAGCTTTATTGACACTTTGCCTGGCTGTCTTATGTAATTCCAACATCCCTAAGTTGATCTCTCTGTCCCTACTGACAAAGGCTAAAACTGCAGAGAAATAGCAGCAAAGCAACAATCCCTATTCTGCCGCTACATGCTTTTCTGACACTTCAGTTGTGGTAATGTTTGGGTGTTTTTTTATGACTTTACAACAGTTTTGTTGCCAGGCTAAAAAAAAACCCCTCTCCACAGACACTGAACATGAACACACACCCAGATCCATTATGACGGTCGTGCTGGCGGTGCCTTGTGCTCGCTCAGCTTTAGGAAGGAAATGGCCCAGTCCCAAAGGAGACAGTCACCACCATTTTTAGGACCTCATTCCTTTGTTAGAGTAGACGAACCGGGCTGCCAATTGTTCCCCACCCAAAATCATTGCCTCTGCAGCAAGGACCAGCACTTCTGTCAAGTATCTCTCTCCTTAATGTAGTGCACAGAGGCATGACGCGGCCTGGTGAGCCCCCTCTGGTGGCCACAGCTGGAAGTCAGCTACAGTGTGTCTGTAATTTTAAGTTAGCTGACATGGGGAATGTTTTACAGAAGGTGTATTTTATTTCTCTACAAAGTAGAACATTTAAAATGTAGTTTATTTCTGTTTGTAACACTCCAAAGGAACTCAGGAGAGTTCTCACTTCTACTGCCCCAAAGATGCAAAAACTCCATGAAGGTCTTAAAGGTGCACTATGTGGTTTTGGGTAAGAAGAGAAAAATCCTCATTGACTGATATTTTCATTTCATTCTGTTTTACTATGTTTATATGTGGCGGACACTGCCACCTTTTTAGCTCCAAACAGTGTTCTTTATTCAATTATGGTAAGAATAAGTATTCCTGAATTTTAATTTCTTCTCCAAAACCACATAGTTCCCCTTTAACTGAGTTAAAATGTTTGTGATATGTGACTCATTTAAGTGTTCTACTATTCTACTATTACCACTATAATTAAAATAAAGTTTATTTTCTGAAATGATCAAGTGGAAGTGGAGTCCAGAGTCAACACACTGCAAAGGGCTAAAACTAACAATTGTTTTGATAATCCATCTGTCTTTTAGGGTTGATTACAATGTTTTCATTTTTTATTAGTATGCCAGTTTTTTTTTTTACTTTTCAATTTTCTTTTCAAAGAATTATTGTTTAGTCTGTAAAGTCTCGGAAAACTGTTAAGTTCCCATTGCCTGACTTGATATGTCCAACAAAGTGTTGAAAATCTAAATTATTACAGAAAAAAAAAAGCAGCAGCTATGGCCACATTTGAGAAGTCTTGGCATTCTTCTTGGTATTTTTGCTTGATAACAACTTTTTGTTTGATAACAACTTAAGGATTTTCTGTCAAACAGCTGATTGATTAATCACCAAATTGTTCCATCTGTAACACCAGGAGACAGCCTTGTGTTGCAATCCTCGCTGTTGTTTGGTATCACAAAAAAAGCTATAATATAGTGAAATAAAAAAGAAAGAGGATGTTGTTAGTGTCAAAGTTGTTGAATATGATCTTTGTCTCTTTCCGCAGACACTGAGCAGACACAAACATTCACAGAAACAAGCAGCAGGTCACTAGAAGCTGTAAGTCTGTCTACTGAGCCACTCATCTCCACCCTTGTTGTAGCCACCACTGAGGCTACCACCACCACCAGCAGCAGCAGCAGCACCCACAGCATCACCAGCAGCACTAGTGGTGGCGGCAGCAGCAGCAGCACCCACAGCAGCACCAGCAGCACCAGTGGCAGCACCAGCGGCAGCACCAGCAGCGGCACCAGCAGCAGCGGCACCAGCAGCAGCACCAGCGGCGGCACCACCAGCGGCAGCACCAGCAGCGGCGGCACCAGCGGCGGCGGCACCAGCAGCAGCACCAGTGGCGGCAGCAACAGCAGTAGCAGCAGTAGCAGCACCAGTGCAGGCAGCAGCACCAGTGGCAGCACCAGCGGCAGCACCAGCAGCGGCACCAGCAGCGGCGGCACCAGCAGCAGCACCAGCGGCGGCACCACCAGCAGCGGCGGCACCAGCGGCGGCGGCACCAGCAGCAGCACCAGTGGCGGCAGCAGCAGCAGTAGCAGCAGTAGCAGCACCAGTGCAGGCAGCAGCACCAGTGCAGGCAGCAGCAGTAGCAGCAGCAGCAGTAGCAGGGACTGGAAGGACTTTGTTAAGACAGACCAGGTGTCAGACGCCTCCCCCGCTGTGTCAAGGGAGGCTACTTCCAGGATGTTGACCGAAAAGGCCAAAACGCCCCAGGTCAGCACCACCTTACGACAAGGAGACGCTTCATCCTCGATGTCCCACACAGCCGTCCACACCGACAGCACCTACACTTCCACCACCATCACCCGAGCTGGGGAGAGGACCCTGCTGTCTGTCACCTCCTCTTCCAGCAACAGCACCTCCTCTGCCTTTACAGAGGACTCCAGTTCCCACCCCTCTACCTTGGGTTTTTCTGCCGGGGCTACAGAGACTGAGGACTACACCCGCAGTGCCCCGTCCACCAGGACAGACAGGGGGGACACAACAGACCATCACATGACCCACTCCTTCTCAGAGACTGGGAGCCCAGAGGCGTCCAGAGGAACCCAAAGTTTAAACGGACAACCTAACGCCACCCAGCATCACCACACCTCCACTTCAGAAGAGACTCCCGACTCGACACCACCTTTCGGAGTGACAGAGCCCAGCACCGACCAATTTGAAGCATCGGTTTCCTCCACACCTCCGGTCACCTCTCCCGCAGAAGGTCCTGCAAACGTTTCAGGGACGGAGCAGGAGTCGGGCTCTAGTGTTGGAACCTCCACTGAGTCCTTCACTGGAGTCCACAGCTCCAGCACTCAGAACCAGCAGGGCACTGAGGGGGATTCATCCCAGACGAGTGAACAAAGCTCGGGTTTCGGTCTGACCACAGGACCCCCAACCGTCAGCAGCAGCACACCTAAACTGGATGACTCTCTAACAGACACTCCAGCGTGGGTTCATGACGTCCCCCTCACCACCACACCTGTCGCTGCCACAGAAAGGTATTTTTTTATTAAAGTTTGGGCTTAACTTACGATTAAATAAGTAACAGGATAATTGTTCAAGGAGAGATATTTGTTTGTTGCACAATATGCTATTATTATTTATAAGTATTGTTTAATAGAAAACTCATATTCTGTTTATACACTACACTACAGTTGTTATTTCAGTCCCGAGGCGCATGAGTGTATATAAGGAGGAAAATGTTTATTAATGTCCTTTTTTTTTTCAACAGACCCCATATAACAGAGGAAAACACTTTCAAAGCCACTGCCTCCACCACCCCCAACACGACTACCACATCACCCTCACCTGCAACCTCATCCCCCAGGTTCAGCAGCACCATCAGCGGCTCAGCTTCCGAGTCACCTACCGATGCCACCATCTCATACACTATGCACTCCACTACAGCCCCCACCCTGGCCCCGCATACCAATGCGACGCACCCAACTCACCGTGAATCATCGAGCCAAACCCAGGGGCCCTCAACCGGGATGGATAACCCCACAACAGTCACCACCCTGCAAAGAGAAACAAGTTCCGTCACTCTGAGAGTCACCACAGCTCAGAGCCGGCACATCAACACCACCTACACCCAAAGCCCCACGACTAAGAGTACAGAGGCTCCGCACACCATCGGGAAACAGGCTGACAGAGGGACTACAGAGCTGGTGGTGAGCACAACACCCACTGACGTCAGATCCACCAAGGCACCACCACCACTGCCACCACCAAGTGAGTGGTTTACACTCTTCCTCCGTTTTTAACCGACCATCCTTGACATGCAGTTTTTACAGCTATGTTTACAGCTGTTAAAATGGCTGTTCTCCTCTCTGACCTACAGGAAACCCCTGTGTGTCAAACCCTTGCATGAACGGAGGGATGTGTGTGAGCGAGGAAGAGCATCAGTACACCTGCCACTGTCAGCAGGCATGGACAGGACCGAACTGCAGCCATGGTGAGCTTCTCTTCTCTTCCTGACTATTTGATGGGTTCAAAATGAGTGTTCACGTTCATAGGTTCAGTCTTCTATAATCTAGTATTATAACACCTGTGCAGATGTGGATGAGTGTGAGAAGGACCCCTGTCCGGTCGGATCCACGTGTGTGAACACGCGAGGCTCCTTCAGCTGCGAATGTCCGCTCGGCTTCGACCTGGAGGACGGGCGCACCTGCACCCGAGGTGAAACCCTCTTAATACAAAACAATCATTTAATAATAGATTATGATAATTTACTACTTATTCAAAAGCTTTTTTCATGATTAATTTCTTTGTTCCCCTCTGTAGCAAAGACGTTTCTGGGAACATTCAGTGTGAACAGACTGCCACATGACCCTGTCGTCTTCAAGAGCACCACCATGCACGAGATCCAGAGAGAGATCATTAAGCTGGTGAGAGGCAGTCCGCATCACCGAACCATCAGATTTCTGAGAAAATCTCCATTGGGTTCATGTCTGTTATATCTGACACGCACTCTCTTCCTGTCTCAACCTCAGCTCAACGCTTCGTTGTCCGTCCTCCAAGGTTACAGCCGCTCCATGCTGAGTACTAAGTAAGTTCTTGCCATTGCTGAACCATCTTCTGTGTTTTGTTGTTATACTTTCAAAATCTCAAAAAGGAAAAAGTGGTTCTCTCTCTAAAAAATCGACCATGTCAGATTGTAAAATGTAGACGAGATCTGAATTATTAGACCTCAGGATTGTTAAATCTATCGTAGACCTCTGTTATGACCTCCGCTGATGTCTCTCCACAGAGGAGAGGACGGGGTTCGTATCTCAGCCGTCAACATGTTTTCCATTTCCACGGACGTGACGAGTGCTGAGGTCTACAACAGCATCCAGATGTCTCTCAGCAACTGCAGCTCCTCACTGGCCCACTGCCGGCTGGTGCTGCACCACCAGCTCACCTATCACGGTAATTATAATCATAATGAACTTCAGCTCGTTTGAACCATATTCAATCCTGTTTTTACTACTTTTACTGTGGCTGAGGACAGGGCTACCCAAAGCAGCTGTGAACATGTTTGCAGCCACCAGAGGGCACAGTTTAGCCACAAATAGCTTCTTCCTCGGGACTTTAGTACACGGTGCAGCGTCACATCACTGAAACTTCTACAGGGGATCCTACAGATGAGCTCACATATACAGCAGCGGTTTTATGAAGTCATGATGGATTCTTGTGTCGTCATAATCCTGATTTATTGTGTGCACATTTTGTTTTCAGTTGAAAGTCTGTGCGTGGCCCAGAAGACTCCGTGTGACACGGAGCGCTCCACCTGCACCGACAGCAGCGGCACCGCCCAGTGCCAGTGTCTTCAAGGATACTACAAACATAACCCAGACGACCTGTCCTGCTTAGGTATGCGGGTCTGTCCTGTTAGACACAATGGGTGCTTTCTCATCTGAACAGCTAAATATAATATAAATTATATTGTAGCACACAATAATGTACATAAAATGTAATAACAACGAAGTTGTAATAAAATGTGCCTTTAACCTGATCGAAAAAGTGATTATATAATTATAAAACTGATGAAGTTATAATTTTGATGGGTAATAATAATGTAAGAAATTATGCCTATGTCTTCATGATTGTTTAGCATGCATGTATACAAAATGTATAATACTGTTAGTGTCTAGTTAGCCTACTTAAAACATTAAGATTTGACATTATCAGGAAGATAATGAAGATAATGAAGATAAATATGATTTAGCCCTGTCAAAAAATCCCCCAAAGAAATCAGTGGTTAACCTACTCTCTGAAATGTGTCTTTTTAATCATTCGAGTCATATGACGTAGATATGTTGGGTTTTAGTTTGTTTCCCCTTCTTCATTTTTTAAGGTTCCTGGACAAAAACAAGAGGAAAAAGTATATTACTCCAAATTTAATGTGAATATTGGTGAAATCAAGGCTATTGACTATCAGTAAAACAACACTGAATTGTGAACTCCAAGACGTACGAACATACCAAAACGTTTAACTGAACATTTTCTGATCATCATTTCTTGTTTCAGAATGTGGGGATGGCTACAAACTGGAAAACGGCACCTGCGTTCAGTAAGTTCAACCATCGTTCCGTCACACTGTGAATCCAGTTACACTGAAAGATGTAAGGCCACGTTCTCAACACAGAATCTGCTTCTACCCTTTTAGGTGCATGTTTGGATTCGGAGGATTCCAGTGTGGAAATTGTAAGTGGCTCGAAAAAAACCCTGAACACACAAAATGTAACGAAGATGTTTTTTCTAAATCCAAGTCGAGAAATCTGCTTTTGTGATCTCTGCATACGTTTTGTAAAGTTTAGCATTTGACACGCTGTTATTTGATGTTGCAGTTTACAAGCTGATTGCAGTCGTGGTGTCACCTGCAGGGGGCGCGCTGCTCCTCATCCTCATCATCGCTCTCATCGTCACCTGCTGCAAGTAAGACGGTGCAGTAATCTGCTGCGCACCGCTGTATTTTCAAGTTGATGATTTAAAAACAAGTGTAATTATCTGTTGGTTGAATATTTAAAGAGTAACTAAAAGGATTAGTTCAGCCAAATTACCAAAAGTTAATCTTTTACAAACTGTTTGACCTCAAAGGAAAGACAAGAATGACATCAACAAGATCATCTTCAAGAGTGGAGACCTGCAGATGTCCCCGTACGCAGACTTCCCTAAAAGTAACCGCATATCCATGGAGTGGGGCCGGGAGACCATAGAGATGCAAGAGAACGGCAGCACCAAGAACCTGCTGCAGATGACCGATATTTACTACTCTGTAAGGACACCAACAATAGAATTTTCATTTGAAGCCTTCGTTTCAATTTAAGACTTTTTTGTTGTATGTTTTTTGATACCAGAAGAATCTGCATATTAACTATGTCCTGTGCATTTTTCTGTCCCTCCCCTCAGCCTGCGTTACGTAACTCAGACCTGGAGAGAAACGGACTGTATCCATTCACAGGCCTGCCGGGTTCTCGCCACTCATGCATCTACCCCGCCCAGTGGAACCCCTCCTTCATCAGCGACGACTCACGAAGAAGAGACTACTTCTAACCGCCCCACTTTGAACTCAAAACACACACAAACACAGAAACTTAGCATACACTGACGACTGTGACATGTCACGGTGATGCTAATGTGTGAGCCACACTGTTTCTGAGAGCCCATCTGCACTCGGGGATGCACACCATGTAAATGTGTGTGTGTGTGTGTGTGTGTGTGTGCATGTGTGCATGTTACCAAAGTGCACATTTTTTGCAAGTAAAATGTCTCCTGAGAGACGTCTCCTGTTCTTGTATAGCCATTTAGGTGTTTTTGCATGTTCTGGGTCATTTACTTCAGCTCACACATCACACTGCTGCTGTCGCGTTAAAGACTTGCTTAATGTGTTTTTCCAGCCTTTCCAGGGAGCCACTGATTTTCATTTACTTCGCCACGCGATGAAAAACAATTTGCAGACACTTGCTCGCGGTAGTCGACCCATGTTGGTAAACATCACATCTGCCGGCTATGTATGTTGTTGCTGCCTGGTAATGTAGTGCAGATTTCCTTGAAGAATCTGGACTGCAGTAATGCATTCAAGATATGATGCCCCTTTGTTAATTCACAGAATGTGACATTTAAGAATGTAGGAAAAACACATTTAAAATAAATAAAACAAACAAACAGCAGTAATGTAAATCTTATTTAGTGTGTAGCTAATAGACTAGAACATGCAAAAACACTGAAATGGTCCTTTTAAGGGGAGATGCAACAGGTGATTAGGGTGGGAAAAAAGAGAAAAAATCTGATATTTGCTATATTATCCAATTACATATGCACTGAAATTTGGCTTAAAATGTATTTTTTTGATGTTTTCTTTCTGCAAGAAGACATTTAATGGAAGCAAAGTAGCCCAAAATCTTTAAAAAAAACAACTGTTTTTTACCTGTAGTGTCTCCCTTTAAGTGCTTAAGTATGGATGAAATGCCACTGCTGTGATAAGAAAATAATCAGTTTATTTCTTAGATAGTAGTCTGAGAATAAAGTATTGATGAAAAGGACAAGAACAAACCACTGAATGATGCACAAAGTTCGGTTTTATGCCAAAAGAAGCTGCGGAACGACTCTGAATTCTGATGCCAACCTTTATTTATTCCCCCGTATGTCGGAGTCCTCGACGTGTAGCACAGTGGACATCTCATACACACACACTGACAGGCGTGAGAGGGATAAACCTGTGGCTTTAAGTGTGTGTGTTTTTTTTATGTGCGTGTGACTTAGTGAGTGTGTGTCTGAAGTATTAGAGGTGCGTGAATGTGTGTGAGGAATAATTATCTGTATACCAGAAGGATCATAACTGTCGATGAGTGTTTGAATGTATAGATGTATCATTATTAGTTTGCTGTTCTTTTTCTGACATGGAGTATTATTTTTATGTGAATGTTTTCTGTTTTTGTGTTCATGTGATCTGTTGATTCTGGCGTTTTAGTCAGACGTGCTTATTTAAATAAAAAAATACAAAATTGCTCAGCGTTTTTTCTCTGACACGATCTCTACTGCTTGGCACTGAAATTTTCAATCATTTTTAAATTCAAAGAAATCGAGCTTTCAATCACATCTCAAGGTTTTCATCAGTGAGTGGAGTTTGCTTGGTTGTCATGGAGTTAAGATAAGTATGTGATAATACAACATATTTAGATGGTGACACCGACTAAGTTATAATTCACGTAGTTCCGTATGTTATAAGGTTGCACAGGGATGAAGACTATGCCGTTGAACGCTGCAAAAAAGCTAAAAAGTGGATAATGTGTCAAGGTTTTATTTTGTTTTTGACTTCATGTTTTATATTATGTTATACTATTAAATCATGAATCAAAATTTACAGCTGAGTAAGAGTCATTACAACGTACACTGTTACACTAGTTGTGTTTTTTCTTTCTGAAATGATGACACCTTGAGTCCCCTCTACACAACTTTCTGGTGTTTTCTTAATGTTAAACAGTGGCAATCAGTCCTGAATTCAACAGATGCAAAGGTGCACCCTCGTTTTATAAAACAAACATATTCTACATGGATGTTCCCTCTGTGGACAAAGTGTTTTACATGTTCTCTGGTTCATTTAAGCTGCTCGCCTGTAGGTCGTTGTAAAGCCATTGGCTATACAAGCAACAAGTGGCTCAAACCAATGCATGCTTAAAGATAAAGCTCCAGGCTCCAGTTGACCGTGTAAAGCTTGCACTAACTTATTTTGTTAGTTGCGGTCTACAAGACACTCTCATCTCTGCGGAGCCGGAGTTGTGAAGCAATTCGCTTTGCCCAGTATGAAGATTGGAAACAGGTAGCGTAGCTCTCAGTTAAGTTAAAAAAATCCACCTACCAGCCCCTCTTAAAGGTTCAATGTGTGCGATTTGTCCTGCTGTCTAAAACTGATGTCACACTCTTGGCAGCATAACGGCCAAGAGTGTGTGACATCAGAGAAAAATGGCAGCTGTGTGAATATGGTCACTGTGTCTTTTTTCTACATTTTCAAATGATACCATCTGAAAACAGACATGTGGATGTATAGTTTTGATGTAAATGTATTGTTGGGTTTAATGTTAACGTAACTTTGTTTACTGTATGGAGTCTGAGTGCAAACATTGTTGGTTTTTATGAATTTTATTTGAATATAGAGTAGGTGTTGCCAAGGAAACTAATGGGGCTCCCAAAAACTGACAAACAGTCACCAACCACTGTGTACTTTCTCTATACATTGCCTGCTCAGGTGGATCTCAGAAACAAAACTGGTATTCCGTTCTTTGTGGTCGCCGTCGTTTACATAATGACTGTATGCATCTGACTGCTCTGGGGCATTTACATCGGTTTCTTATCAGTTCTCCGACAGTGTAAGGACGAGCACAATCCACGGAGCGCTGCTTGTGACATTTTGACATCGTTAAACCTCCAATGGAGCCTCAGGTCGTTTATCTGGCTCAGCTGTTTTTCCTCTTAGTCAACGGCCCTCTCATCTTCTTCAATCTCGCTGCAAACATCTTCTACGCGTGTTGCTTGATCTTTCCGAAAGACGGACGAAAGCTCAAACAGCCTCTAAAGATCCTCCTGGAAATTCTCACCTGGTGCTCTATTATTTATTGTGTGTCTTTGGCTTCAACGTGTGGTGTCATAAAGGGACAGGATGGCCAACATGAACGGTCTTCTGTGGCGTCGATGATTCTGCTGTTCTATGTGCATCAGAGCATGACGCCTTCTGTTTGGCTGAACTTCTACTACTACATCCAGATTGTTCCATCACAGCGAGCTCTTCTGATCTGGATAAAGAGGAGCATCAGGTCGGTCATCTACACGGCGCTGCTTTCTGACGTGGTGTTTTTTTTGTTCTGTGGTGCCACAAATGCGCTGAATGAAATCTACAGAGGGCTCACTGTTATTAACAGCACATGGACTAAAGGTTACTCTGATGAACTCTACTTCATTAGCGAAGTAAATTTCTATGTTGTCAAACTGCATACCCTGGGCTGTCTGTTCATGATGACGTTCTCTAGCTTTTCCACAGCCCACTACCTGCACAGACACGTGAGAAGTGTGTCAAAGGGTGGCTCCATCTCCTCTCAGAGGATTCGAAGGCAGGTTAGAGTCACCATCAGTGGGATCTTTCAAGGACTGCTCTACTTCCTCTACGGCACTTACTATTTCTTTGATTCACTCTTCGGCCAGTTCTCCAACCATGTTATCATCAGTGGTCAGATCTCTTTCACGGTCACCTCGCTGTACATATCAGGCACCACGGTCAACTTGGGCATCGGTCAGACTACGTTCAGGCAAAGAGCAGCCGATGTCTGGAAGGCACTCAAAGCAGTGTGTGGTGCAAATGGGGTGAAAACACGCACCAGACAGTCGACATCAGGTGAAATATCT
Organism: Sparus aurata; assembly: GCF_900880675.1. Lineage (NCBI taxonomy): Eukaryota > Metazoa > Chordata > Actinopteri > Spariformes > Sparidae > Sparus > Sparus aurata. Next base: position 23,358,495 of record NC_044195.1, on the reverse strand, counting down.
GATATTGTAACTGTGACCAGAAGTCATTGTGAGTAATCACATAAACACAAAGTCATAATCTGAGAGATCAAAAAAGTCAAAATTGTAATTCATAATTCAGATTTTTTTTTTTTATCAAGTAATGCATACTATAAATCTCATAAATATGATTTATCCCATTATTATTATTTTTTTCACTATAAAACATTTCATTAAGACTTTGGTTCTCGTAAATGAGACTTTCATCTTATAATTTCAGCTTTCTATCTGACAATTGTTACTTTTTTTCTCATAATTTTGATTTTTTATGTCTTGATTATGAGCTACAATAGGATTGTTTTTATTTTTTAAATCGAGGCAATCTGAAAAAAAAAAGCATTTTCTTTTCTTTAACTGATGGAAATGGGCTTCCATTTTTAGATCGCATACTTATCTTAACTCTGTATCATTACCAATACTGCTTTCTCTATTTTGGTTTGATTTTAGCTCACATATTTTACTATATGTATCTCATTTTATTGTCATTCTGTCAGGTACTGATGTTATGTACTCCTCTTACACTTTATATTTACTGCTCTGTGCTTTTTTATTTTTATCTTCCTGTCATTTTTGAACAACCTCTGGCACAAGAATTTCCTTGCTGATTCATAAAGTTATTCTATTGAGATGTTCTAATTTTCATGTGATGTAAATATGCCTACCTAAATTACTACATTGCACAGGGTTGGAATACCTCACAGGTTTTGTCTGTCACCACTGAATTCAACCCTCACCAGAGTCTCTGGTTCTCCCTCTCCTCTCCCCCCCTCTTCTCTCTGTAATGTTGTTTGTGTAGTAAAGCACATTTCCCCTCCAGCTCCAGTAAGCGGTCAACATTACTGAACATAAACACCTGAAAACATAGGTCAGCTCCACAGATCGCTGCTGCAGTCAGGTTGACAAAAACAGCAGTGAAGAACTTCCACTTTTCAACCACAGAAGTGAAAATGATTGTATCTGAGCTCTCCTCCTGTCAGCTAATGTCTCCGTATCAGAGCAGAGTCCGATTTGACTCCAGGTGTTTATTCCTCCTGAAGGCCTGGCTCTGCACCTGACCCACTCCTCCAGAGGCAGCCGGCTCTGAGCAGCTGCGGCACCTTGTGGCAGAGGTCTTTTGTTCCGTTTAGGTAGAGATGCGTATAACACAGAGACATGTTAGTGTTAGGCCACATGTACTGTATGTGAATGGTTATGATGTCATAATTTTACCTTTGGATACAACTAATGGAGATCACATTAAACCAACAAACAAACAAACAGTTGTCGTCATAGTAACCACACTCTGTATTATGTTCACAGCAGGTAAATGACTGACGTCGCCGTGTTGTCCTGTTGTATTTTACATACTGTATGTTGCAGGTAATTTGTGGGCCTACCTCAGAAACATGCCGCATTGATAGTCCTTCCTTTGTGGGAACACTAGTTTACATAATTCAACTTTCGGACCATTTTGATTTTCCTGTTTCCTATCACTTCTCTTACAGTCAGGCTGAACACAACTGAGCACACACATCGAGGCACAACTTCCTTGTGACATTTTGACTTCTTTAAACCACCAATGGACCGTCAAATCGTTACTCTGGCTGAGCTGCCTTTCCTATTAATCAACGCCCCTCTCGTCATCTTCAATCTCACTGCAAACATCTTCTACGCGTGTTGCTTGATCTTACCGAAAGATGGACAAAAGCTCAAACAGCCACTAAAGATCCTCCTGCAATGCCTTGTTGGGTGCTCAGTTATTTATTTTGTCTCATTTGCCACAACGTTTGGTGCATTAATGGTACAGGAAAGAGTAGCGTTTTTGGTCTCATGGATGATTCTTCTGCTCTATGTGTATCTGAGCGTGTCGTCTTCTGTTTGGCTGAACTTCTACTACTACATCCAGATTGTTCCTTCACAGCGAGATCTTCTGATCTGGGTAAAGAGGAACATCAGGTCGGTCATCTACATGGTGCTGCTTTCTGACGTGGTGTTTTTTTTGTTCTTTGACGCCACAAATATGCTGAAAGAAATCTACAGAGGGCTCACTGTTATCAACGGCACATGGACTGAATATCACTCTGATAAACTTTTCTTCATTAGCAAAGTAAATTTCTTTGTTATCAAACTGCATACCCTGGGCTGTCTGTTTATAATGATGTTCTCTAGCTTTTCCACGGCCCACTACCTGCACAGACACGTGAGAAGTGTGTCAAAGGGTGGCTCCATCTCCTCTCAGAGGATTCGAAGGCAGGTTAGAGTCACCATCAGTGGGATCTTTCAAGGACTGCTCTACTTCCTCTACAGCACGTTCTATTTCTTTGATTCATTGACCTACAAGTTCTCCAGCCACATTATCATCAGCGGTCAGATCTCTTTCACGGTCACCTCACTGTACATATCAGGCACCACGATCAACTTGGGCATCGGTCAGACTACGTTCAGGCAAAGAGCAGCCAACATCTGGAAGGCACTCAAAGCAGTGTGTGGTGCAAATGGTGTGAAAACACGCACCAGACAGTCGACATCAGGTGAAATATCTGATATTTTAACTCTGACCAGAAGTCATTGTGAGTAATGTGTGTATGATGTGGTATCGCTTGAAATAATCATTATACAGAGGTTTATCTCATGAAATGTTATGCTTTATGCTAAATGTCCCTCTTTTAGTTGCATGGAAGCACATTTCTGTCAGTTGAAGTAAAAAATAAGACAAAAACTAAGGAGGATGATAGAATCCATTCCCATGGTAAGTCATAATTATGAGCTAAAAAGTGTTAATTATCACATAAGTCATAAATATTAGATTAAAAAAAAAGACAATTATGAGATCTAAAATAACAGAACAAGATAACGAGATAAAGAAACTTATGAAAATTAGATAAAATGGTCAAAATGATCAGATAAAATAGGACATATTAGATACAAGTTATAATTATGTGATAAAAAGTTTAAGTCATGACTTTTGTAATATATATATATATATATATATATATATATATATATATATATATATATATATATATATATATATATATATATATATATATTCACTTATTTGACTAAGTTAAGAATAATCCTCTGGGATCAGACAAGTTATATCTGATCTGATCATACTTTGTCTTATCTTGTCTTAGAAAAAAAAAACATGGCTGTATATACCTATATATACCTGTTTCTGTGGGAATTCACAGTGATGTCCTCTATTTGCATGTTCTGATTTGCGTGTGATGCAAATACTTCAGTTGCTACATTGCACAGAGTTGGAATACCTCACAGGTTTTGTCCGTGAGAGCACTAGAGGGGAAGAGGACACTGAGATGGAAGCAACAAACCATATGAAGATGGATGGGAAGGGGTTCCCGGATCCACTCCCAAAGATGTGTGGCTGAAGGTGCTTCTCAAAATAAGGACAGAAAAGCTCAGCAGGGGTGGAGGACTGGAGCACGCTGATTGATCTGCAGCCTTTAATAGTGCAAAGTGACCATTTTAACAGTACTGAGACTTCATCTGAATCAAAACTAAGAATGGACTTTAAAACCATTGGCCTGATCAATGTGCCTTTTGCTTTGCTTAGCATTATGGCTTGTGCATTTTTCATCTTTTGCATGGTCCGTCCACTTCACGGACAGAGGATCAAGCAGCCTCTGAAGCTTCTCCTGTGGACCTTGATTTGCTGTACAATGACTTTCATGATGTCAGCTCTAGTGGTCTTTTACTCTATGATCACTCTCGACTTCAGAGCCTTGATAGGCTCAAATGTTGTCTTTATCTGCAATTTGTCCCCTAGTATGACCTCCTCCGTTTGGCTGAACTTCCTCTACTACACCCAGATTGTACCTACACAGAGAGCCCTCTCTGTCTGGATCAAGAAGAATATCAAACCCATCATCTACTGCGTTTGGTTTGTTGAGAAAATTATCAGTTTGTTTGGTATGTGCCTTTGGCTTTTTGATTATCTGGATTCGCTTCATTTTGGTGTTGATACCTTCGCTGACAATTCCACAGTGAACGAGACGCTGTCTGTTCAAAAGCCTTCCACTGAATCACGAATAGGCATGTTTGCCATTGCATTTTTCACATTCAAGGCCCACTTTATTGTTTGCCTATGTGTTATGGTGATGTCTAGCTGTTCTACTGTAGCCTACCTGTGCAAACACATGTGTCGTATGGCTGCAAATGGGCAGCCCTTGACCTGTCCACGGGTCAGAAGTCAGGTGAGGGTCGCCATCACTGGCCTCCTGCAGGGAGTCCTGTACATGTTCTGTTCTGTGTGGACAGTGTGCAACTATTTTACTGAGTACATCTTTACTGAAAATAATTCAGGCTTTACAATAATCCATTTCACTGTGATCAACTTGTACATGATGTGCAGTATGTTCAACATGGGAGTTGGTCAGGGTGTGTTCAGGCAGCGAGCATCTGACATCTGGTTCAGAGTGGTTCAGTGGTGCAAAGCGTCTAAAGTACAACAGTCAGAGCAAGAGGGTTGATCAATGAGCCTGCTGTAATAAATCTATAAACCGTAGATGCAAGCTGTCCCCGAGGTGTATGATACTAATGCAGCAGCTCAGAGACAATAACTGCTTTTTATGTTTCAAAGGTAAAACTCTAACGTGCGTCTGCTTTTGTATCAACACAATTTATGACCATCAATTCTGGGGTATGTTCAAACCAGGAAGACTGAGATAGAAATTGTGTAGATTTTCCCAAAAATTATGATGTTGTTGCATTCTGTACTTTTTTAGTGTCATATGTCCTCACGTCAACTTGTAAAAAAGTGTGTTGTATGTATTTGTCTCATGTTATTTAAAGGATAAATTCACGCCCCCCAAAAAAACACCAACAAAAAATAAGTTAATCCAGGGCAATCTGGGAAGCACAGAGATCCAAAAATCGATTTGAAAAGAAGTTACATGTGCCATAACACTTTTAGATTAGCAGCAACAGTGAAGATTTTGGCTTTGTAAAGGATGTAAATAACGTCTATTTAAATCACCCTGGGGACTCAAGCAGTTAAGAAACCTCGATTACGCTGGATGAGCTGTACGGAGCCATTTTTTAAAAATGTTTTTTGTTTTTGGTTGTTTTACATTTCAAAACAAGACCGCATCTTAGTCAGTCGTTTAGGAGAATGCTGGAACGCTGTGGGGGGTGGGGGCTAAAGTGGATATTTTTATTCCTTGGGTGAACTTTTCCTTTAATCCTTTTTTGCATTTGCTCATTTAAAAAGTGTGATGTAGGTCCTATTTACACCAACCAAGTTATGTTTTACTGTATACATTTGGGTTTCAGCTCTGTAAATGCTTGAGTTCTGCTTTTCTAATGCATCATTCAGAGTTCAGTGAATGGAAAACTGTTGATTTTAACTTATATGTTCTAATGAAAAAATGTATTTGTTCAATTAGGATTTGGGTGATTTCTTCTTCTTCTTGTAAATCTTGTGGCTAAACTTGTTGTTTGCTTTCCACCATTATCATGTATGTGAACATTAATAACTTGTTTGCTGCACACTTCTCCACCTCGTTTTTTGTAGTTGAACTGATTTCTGTGTCGCTCCTGCATACTTGAAAAAATACTATGACAAAAGCTCCACCTTTCGTTGAAGTCTACATATGTTTTTATCTTACTTTCTCGTCTGCATCGTATCTGACTGCAGCTGTGCCCCAAAACACCTGGAGTCAGATTTAGGTCAGGATTCCTTGTAACTTTTTGCTCTCACTTAATGAAGAGACATAAACACACACACACACCACACACACACACACACACATATATATATATACACATACATATAAAGATTAATGATGAGGAGGTGGGATTAGATAAATTCACACTTATTCCCAGACCCTTTTGAACATGAAATTAGTATTACATTACATTACATTGCAATTTTTATTTCATTTTTATTTATTTATGTTTTTTACTGTGAGTACTCACAAATCTGAGCTTCTGCGAGGGTCTTGAAGGCGTCACGAGGGTGGTCCAGCCCTCCTGGTTCAGACGCGTTCAGTGCGCTCGGCAGTTGATGAGTGAGGCAGAAGCAGGAGAGATGCCAGTTAGAAGGAGAGTAGGTAAAAGTATATGTCACCGTCGGATAGCAGCCTGAATAGACACATCTTTTAAAGATTGATTGGCAAAGGGGGGAAAAAAAGATTTATAAACATAACCAGCGGTAAATCTTCCTGGAATAAACGATGTTCAGTCAGCGGTTCACCTCCTGGTCAGGTGAGTAACGTTTCACCACGAAGACTTGACGGAGTGTTAACGGACGTTATTTAGCATTTTACATTTACTCGGTTCAAATTACTGATTGTTCCGTCGTTGTTAATGAGACTAATGTGTGGTTTTCCACCTTGTTTCCTGGCTCCTTCTTTTGTTGTTTTGGTATCTTATCGTTTCACATCACTTCCAGTATCAAGACAGTTAGTTAGCGTTAGTTAGTTAGTTAGTTAGACAGCTAGCTAGTTAGTCCGTTAGTTTGGTGATTTCAACGTTAGAACTAGCTAGTAGAGGCAAAGCGGAGGCGACCCGGGTTAATCCAAAATAAGATGGTCAGCAGGAGTGAAATCGGGGATTTATGTTCATGTCAAAATAAAGTGGACAAGGTGTAAGATTAGAGATTAGTTAGCAATTACTCACTCATTTCGTTAACCATTAATGCGTCAACGGAAGACAGCTGACGTTCATGCAACGTTACAGTGTCTTGGCTGCTGTCTCAGTGCCTGTTTCTCCTGACATTAACTCACTGTGGTTTGTCTCCGGTGTTTCTAATCTGTTAGATCTACACTACATGCAAAACACTGCAATATCCCAATATTCTTAACTGATATTGAATAGTGTGTGGTCTCAGTATTTACTTTTCCTAGATTCGTATGGTAACACTTTATAATAACCATCACTGATAAATGGTTAATACATAATTAATTAAACTTTTTAAATAGTTTGGCTTTAAACAACAGTTAAATATGTATAAACCATTTATTAAGTATCTATTTCTTGTAAAGTTGGAGCTGGTCTTTGTCAACGACTTGTAGATACTGTGTTGTTCATCTGCAATATAAAGTTATAAATATAAAGTTGCAGCTGATGTTTATAAACTTTGACAGTCTCTTATAAGATGGCTTGTTAAGAATTTCATATGAACTTGACCTGACTGATATATTGGTTGGCTGAAGTTATCACATATTATCACAGATATATTGCTATTGATCATAATGCAGTCAATGATACTTGGGATTATTTATTATTATTATTAAGTTCCAAGGGAAGTTTACTGTGCACGGATGTCATTTGAAACAATAAATATATTTAAATTATATTTTTTAATGATTATTTTGCATTAGCAGGGGAACTTACTCACTAGGCAGTTCTGCAACAATTCATTATTTTCATTATTAATGAATCCGTCTGTCATTTTCTCAATCAGTCAATTAGTTGTGTTGTCCTTAAAAACGTTAAAAAAATGTTTAAAAGATTTGGAAAAGATTTCACATTGGAAAAGCTGAAATCAGAGAATTTCTATGTGTCACTCAACAAATATTCAGTTATCTAAATGTTGGCGATTCATTTCAAAGAGGCTTTTTTGCCCATGTGTTTTTTGCTGTCAGGTGATTTTCCTTTGGCGACCTAGAGCATCAGTAGTTTTGAAAGTGGCATGGCCCCAGCTTTGACCAGAACCCTTAAAGATGGCCACGGGATCCACCTGTCATCACCTCCTGCGTCTGTCAGAATGGACACTGATTTTGAGTCTCAGTTGAGATCGACAGATGATGCTGACCTCCAGAAAATGTGGCTGAACCTTTCCTTGTGCTCCCCTCTGGACTCCTGTCTCCCTGTGAGCCCCCTGGATATCCCTGCCAACCCCGTGTTTTCCCCGTGTCCCCAGGCATCTGCCAGCCAGCGTGAAATGGTGCTCCTCCCCAGCTCAGCTTCCCTCCCTGACCTCCTTTCTTTCGGGGAAGGCCTGAGAGATTCTCATCAGGTGGCCTCTGTCTTCCCAGGTGTACCAGACATGTTTTTAGTCGCTGTCCCTGAACACAATAGCCAAGTGGCTCGTCTGCTGCATGGATGCAGTGCTGCTCCTGAATGTGGGCCAGATGGTGGTGATGTGCACCACTCCCCTCTTACCCTCACCATTGCTCCTCCTTTATATTGCAACAGGGAGATAAATTACCAGGACTTCACTCCTGTCTACTCTTCTATATTGACACAGGAGAACGTGGCCAGAATTGGCTGTCCTCCTCTATCTTCAGTGCAGCCTTGTAGCAGCAGGGTGAACACCGACCAGCCAGTTTCCAGAGTTGTCTTGGAGGAGGCCGTGAAGGAGCAGCTCTCCAGGCAGACAGGGCTGCACAGCCGAGCTCAGAGGCTGCAGAGGAGACTGCAAGCCCTGCTAGGAGAGCACGCTTTGCTACACTGCCAACAGCAGCTGGAGGGGCTGAAAAGGCACTGCCAACATGAATTTCTCTCTCTTGACAGCCCAGACCCCATACATCCTGATATACTACCTCCACAAGTGGGCTGTAAACCCCATTTTCCTCAGCTGGACTTGTCCACAGCTTCATCTTCTTTTATGGAGCTCAGAGAGTTCAGCCTATCCAGCCAGGCGGTGCTGAGAGGCCTGCAGGAGGCTTTGGACTCTGAGGCCACAGCCAGCAGCAGCTCAGATGAGGAGCAAGAGGAGCAGAAGATTCATGGCAAAATCAAGACTTCCCCTGTGTGAGTATCCACAATGATAAATTGACCTGATTGATAAAATGTATATTTGCTGTCATCACGATATGAACATACATGATAAAGATAAAGATAAAGATAAAGACTGCCTGAAATGCAATGAATGATTAAAATCACACTCAGCATGCAAACAATTGACCCATCAGATCTATCAGACGGTTTAACATTTCCCGACGTGAGAGTGCCGGGCTTTAAAGCCAATTTGATGTAAGTCTAGAAGAGCGGCACCATTACGTTGTTTATTCCCATTCAAGTTAGCCGTAGGGCTCCCAATGCTCACAAAGTGGAGGTTATGCAGAATATTACAGTCAAGTCAAGCTTTTTATTGGCTTCATTAGCCACTGAACAGATTTCCCAAACTAGATCCATGGTGTCACTCACAATATTCAACTATCTCATCGCGCATTACAGATCTTCCTCATATTGTGCTAGCCTAATGTCTGCAAACTAACTCTAACTAAGTCTATAATTCTAAAACTATGTTGGCTGCTTCTAGAGAAAAAAAGGTTTACAGTTTAACACTCAAAGCAAATGCTGTTTTTAACACATTAGAGGAATTATTGGTATATTCTGTAGTTCAAATATAATGTGAAGCTGTTTATAACCTGATTTGATAATGACTTTAACCAACAACCTTTTTTACCATCGTTTGTAGTGGATTTCAAAAACACATTTTCCACACTTATAACATGGAAGAGTTATGAGAGTACGAGACCTCTTCCTTCTGTTTTGAGTTGTAGGCTGCCTTGAAATTGAGGTCTGTTTCTCATTTCTAACTCTGTGAATTTTAAAGAGCCACAGTGTGTATGCGGCGCTCACAGCTGGTGATTACAGCTAAATAAACAAGCTCCAAAGAAGAAACTTCAGAAATCCCCTCAACCACGTGTTTTCCACGTACTAAGACGAGGTGAATCGTATCGCTTCACACGGTGTCACACAGTTACCAGCCAGTGTTGAAGAAAACAAAATAATTTCACTGCACTCTTGCTGCCAAATGATTTGTTGTGCTTTGCTGGGATTTGGTTGCCAGAAGCCAGCTGTGGTGCTGGCCTTGTTTTAATTCAGATAAGCGAGGAGAACACAGAGGTGGACTGTCACTCCGGGCAACCTTTCAGTTCAGGACAATAAAGACTACAAACACACTGAGGGAAATATTCTAAAAGAGCTACAAATACGGTGTCAATTGGAGGGAATTTAATTATGTTTATGTGAAATAACGACCAAGGGTGACACAAGAGATCCAAGACTTATTTCAGGATGACGGTATGTGTTTTGGAAAGTCAGCTTTCCACAGCTCCTCCTCTGTGCGAGACACATATTTTACTTGGCCTTTGGCGAAGTTTACAGCGTGGTCATAATGAGTGCAAGTCCTGTCCTCCCAGCTGTGGAGAGTGTGATGACATTTTTTTTCTTTCGCCATGCACACACACATGCACAGACACAAACACACACATGCACACGTTCTCTTTCCATGCTGCAGTCATAACACATTCAGCAGACTCACCAGCTCCCTTTACCCACGGGCTAGGAAATAAACACAAGGCATGCCAGAGAGCCTGTAACGTGCCAGCCATTCTGTGCCATCGTGCTCCTCCTCCTCTTTCTGGAGAAAATACTTTTTAAGTGTGTGCCACTGTGTGTAGTTGAGGTGGGCGGTGCTGCTGTACTGTACTTGTGTCCTTGCTTGTATCGCCCCTGGGGAGGAAAGAAGATGGAATGATTGTGTGTTATGACATCCTGTAAACAGTTTTGTGGTGCTCACGGGGCCACAGGAAAGAATCAACTTACAGAAAACTGCACAAACCACACAAAAGTAAGAATTTTATACATATTTTGCCAATTTAGGTAATAACTTTGCATTGCCGTGGTTAGAATTGTCCACAAATAGATAATGTTAATGGGAAACATCGCAGGACTAAATACAGGGAAGACGAGCAATTGAACTAAGTTGAGCTATGTGAAACCCCTGACAAACAACCACAACAGCAATTTTATTTTCTGTGGAGAATCTGATCTTTTTTTGTTTCTCTCTCTGGCAGTAGAGAGTGACAGAGATAAGAGACAAGAGGAAACATTGAAAAGAGATCAAGAAAAAGAGAAAGAAAGCCTGACTTGAACTGGAGTCCTTGATATCTGTCTCAGGACGCTTGCTCACTTTTGCACCCTAAAAGAAGCATTTAGCTTTAGAAGATGTAAGAGATATGTAACCTGTCAAGCTTGGACAGACCAGGGGTTGACAGTTAGGCTACACTGTGCAGGATTTAAGCTCTCGGTCAGATGGGTATACTGTCTTTTTGCTCCGGATTGTTAAATGTTACCAAAATACAATAAAATGGATCGTCATTTGGAAACTGAAGTAATTTCGAGGGAGATTTGCTCTGTTTAGAGGGTCAGTTTATTTATTTTTAGTGCCATCCTCGGTTATAACACTTCCTAGTCAACAATGTGGTGACATCAGTGTTGGGACAGGAGGAGTAACATCCTGGTTCTGGCTTTAGTCCACTGGAACCTTTCTTGTTGGACGTGAGTTATGTCTGGTTTTAGGGCAGTGCTGTGTATTTCTTCAGTTACATTTTGTTCTTCAGAAATTCTGTTTACGTCAATGGTCCCTGAATCGGCGCAATAAACAGGAGCCTTTAACAAAACTGGGGCATCTTTATTTGCACTTAGAACAGGAATGAAAGAGTGTTTTGTAAGTGTGTGTGTGTGTTTTTAATTTGGCCAGCTTCAGTCATCTTGGAAGTGTCAGCTTGCCTTTTGTTCGAGTCAGTTGAACAATGCTCTGTGCTCGGTCAGTAAACCTCCCCTGGGGAGTGTTTATAGTCAGTTCCTCCTTGAGGAGGATATGTCCTTGCTGGAGGAGGGTCGTTACCCTTGCTTTAGAAAATGTGGAAATAGCTGGCCTTTAACATCTTGTAACATAGTGACATAGTTTGACTTTTAATTTGTCTCCACATTGATCATTTTCTGCGCTGGCAGCTGTCCTTCACACCTCCAGCTGTTGCTCATTTTCAGTTTCCAGTGTGTCTGTAATTTTAAAAGCAAAGAGAGTGTGGGAGGATTCGTGAAAGGCTGTGCATTGGAAAGTTTCAGTGGAGGACACACCCAAAAGCCTTTAATGCTTCAGCACAAGCCAAGAAACACTACTCCAATGGGAGGATTCATACCCTCAGAACAACATGCTGTGGCTGGCCTTTTATTCACCATCGATTTGGCCTTTAAAAACTTAGACTTTCTCTCTTGTGCTGCTAGATGTCATGACATTTTTTAAAAATATGTACTCGCACTAATATGCGAACTTGCAGTGAAACAGGTGGTAGAAAGCAACCTCTCCTCCCTTGTCCTCTCCTCATGACTCGCCTACTGCTTGGCAAATATTCCAGGAATTTTCTCATTATACAGTTGGAGAGAGCTGCAGCATGGCCAGGTCTGGTTATTGTCTCTGGAGGAAAGACAGTGCCGATTCCTTAACAAACACAAGTTGAGTGAAACAGCAGCTGATAGCCAATGAAATGATGGATCAATAAATAAACAACCTCATAATGCCAAAGAGTACTGTTGTGAAATACTCTGTGTGTGGCTGCTTGCAGACTGGACTAACCTTTCTCTGTCCTGCATCAGAGTGTGTGAGGTGGGGGAGTCCCCTCCTGTCCCAGCCAAGGTCCAAGAGCACTGCCATGGCAACTATTGCCCTGCTGAAGCCAGCCAAGCAAGCATACACACACACACACTTACAGAAGATAAATGCTAACTGAACAGGCTAGTGCCATGGAAACATACTATAGATACACACCACACAAATCCACTGTATTCTGTGGCCTGGATAAACCTTTGTGCCCTCCCTCGATGCTGTTAGGATGCTAAAGAATTTACACAAGGCAACATGGCTGTGTAAAATGGGTCATATGACGAGAGTGCTGCAGTATAAATGTGTGAAATGATGAATGGTTCGGTCTGTTTGTGCTCTCTTTGTCCTTTTATATGTTTGTTTTTTACTCTGGTGACACATTTTCCGGTCAATTATCTTGTATGCTGACCTCTTTGTGCACTCCCAGTGGTCAGTTACTGGATTTCATGACTGCGTTGAATATCATGCAGTATTCTTGTATATATATCTTGTGAGGTCCTAGCAGGGTTTTGAAGCTTTTTACTTTTACTGCACTATTAGGTCTAACTGTTCTTCTCTCTCATTTATTACCCTGCTCCTCCTGCCAGCAGCAGCAGCAGCAGCTGTGAGAGGCGGTGGCTAGAAGAGAGAGCGGAGCTGGGCAGCAGATGGAGCTGGTTGAATCTGCGTCTGGCTGAGCTGGAGGGGAGGATACAACAACTGGTGGAGCTCCACAAGCACATCCGCTCCACCAAAGTAAGACAAAAGTCCTCTGTAACCGCCTCAGTAGAGGGAAGCTGACATAATGTACCAACTGGCAGCCAGAGAAGGTCAGGACATGATACTTGATACAAGTCAGTTTTCTGTGAAGAGAATGTAGAGAGCCTGCCAACTTTTGCAACTGAGTAGAACTTTAGCTAAAGTGTCTTATAGAAAGGTTTGCCACTGTACTGGTCACATTTTAAAGCTGCATTAAAGTGACAGTTCACCTCAAAATCACAGACACTTTTTCACATTTTTAACGACTTTGCACATCAAGGCTTTTTTTTTTTTTTTATGAAATCGCCACAAACAAAAAGAAAGACAGACACACTGTCTCAGAAACGTTCATCATGGCGAACAGTTTCAATACTCTGCTTTTTGGTCACTCTTTCCTGATGGGATGTATGTGTGTTTGCCAGCCATTGTTCAGCATCAACTGGCTCATGGAAATTGGTGGTCTTCTGTTTTTTATGCAGCACCACTGAAATCATGAAATACACCTTGAAGCAAACGGTTTTAATTCTGCTGCTCCTTTCTCAGCAGGTGCAATTCTCCTTGCACTTTTGTTTTGTTTTCAGAATTGAATAGACTTGGTATTTTCTTTTCTTCTGCTTTGTTCAAGAAGTAAGAGGACCACAAAATCATATTTACTGCATGGAAACTCTATTTTGTCTCACACTGTGAATCTTTGCAACAAATATATGCATTGATTTCAGTGTGCAAGTTTTTTTTATGTGCTTTTGCAACACAAGCTGAGTACCTTCTAGTTTAATTATATTAGACAGAGTTTAGTTTAATTATATTAGACAGAGGGCAGACATCTCTACTGACAGTTTCATGGCAACTGACACAGAAACAATGTAGATGGATAAATAGCACTACAAGTAAGGTAAAAAATATGTACTGTATGTTTGATTTGGGGGGGAACTGTCCCTGTCCCTGTGAGCAACTAATCAACTATATATCAAGGATAAAAAGTTGCATGAATATGAACATGTTATATATATATCAATAGCTAACACTCAAGATATTGTGTCTTTTCTTTTTACCTTTGAGTCATAATACTTGTGAATAAAACATCTTTGAAATGCCCAAATTCGTTGTAATGAACCCCCCAAAAATAGAAATATAAATAGTCCATATATTTTAATTCAGATGGACAACCCCCCACAGAGAAGTTGAGTGTTAAAAATGTCATGTGTGTGTGTTTGTCTCTAAGGGTGGTGTGGTGCTTGCAGAGTCCCAGCCACTGACAGACAGACAGATTCAGCAGACCCTGCTGAGAGAGATGGCGGGGTTGTCCTGCACAGCTTCGGATGCTGACACCGAACCCTGCAGTCCTGCGCGCCTCCTGCGCAACATAGAGAGACAGGTAGAAGGGAGCAACTAAAACAAATACACACACACACACACACACACACACACACACACACACACAAACACACACAAAAAGACACAAACAGTACCAGGTGTATGAAGAGTCTCAAATCGAGGTGAAAAGTCATCTACAACTCAAGAGACGATGTCAGGATAATTTCCTTTAAATCACTGAGCCTGTGAGGCTGCTGTCTGCAAATGCACATGAGGTTGTGTATCTGTAATGTTATAGCCCAGCCCCAGGTTGCGAGGATTAAACTAATTAATTATGGTATGCATGCTGTTCCTGTGCGTTATTATGCTAAATTCCCGCTGCTTTATGAAGCCTGTGAGTATTTAATCAACTCAAAGGGAAAGACCTTATTCCTGCTTCCAGCTGTAGAGGATGAGACAGCGCTGAGAGTCGTCTGTTCAACTAGCACAGCACAGACTGTCTTCAAGTCTGTGTCAGCATTAAAAGCTATAGTGAGAGGTGTGTTTGAATCTGTGGTAGTTTAATGTGTACTGTACATCTTTTGCAGAAACACTGTCTCAGCAGTAGGGCTCCAAATCAGGATTATTTTAATTAGCGATTAAGCTGCTGATTATGTTCATGATGAATCAATTAATTGTACTGAATTAATTTTCTCTCTGCCCCTCAGCTATTGCTATCACTGAAGGCAAAAAAAAGGAATAATGAGGACAAAATTCACTATCTACTCTTTTTTCCCTTTGATATGTAGTCAGACACTGAATGTAGTTATATGCTCTTTAAAATCAATGCTGTGTATGCACTGGCAGAAGAGAAAATTTAAACCACATCAAGGTCTGCAGTGAGGCAGCGGACTGAATCTTAAATAATCAGTAATCATTAAAAGTCAGTCATCCTAAGAGCGAAAGTAGGGAAATAAGGCTAAAAAAGTCAATGGTACCATGAATAGCAGAGAGGTATGATAGAAATGATCTAATCTCATTCCTCACTCACTGTTACTAAATACATGGATTGTATTTTACACTTGAGTTTAATTAGTCCCTTATAAGATGTGTTACGTGGATGATGTCTTCATTGCAGAGTGCTCAGCTCAGCCAGATTGTCAACAGCCTGATGACTCCTCTCAGCTTTTCACCGCTCTCAAAGCCACAACACACCTGGAAGGGCAAGAGGGCCTTCACAAGGTAGAGAACACACACACACAATTCTGACATTGTAACTTTCTTGTCATACCTACAATAACATATTCTGTAATTTTCCTCTGTTGTGGTGAAATCATATAGACATAAATAGATTTAACAGATGAAAGATGAGACAAGTTTTAAACACTTTAGCTGTGTTGAATCTAACATGAAATACAAAAGAGAGAAACTCGTACTGATAGAGGTGTGTCCAAGTTGTCTAAGGTATCCAGTTTAAAAGCATTCTGCTTGTTTTTGTAATGTAACCTGTTGAAACAGCCCGGTCGGCCCGCCATCTGGCCCCACTTGAAACATCCCTTCATCTCTTTCCTTCCTGGTGCCGTTTTAACTCCCTCTGGCTGGCTGTAAAGATAAAAGTGATAAAAATAAAAACATTCTGTGTGTTTATGCATGTAACAAGAAGGATATAAGTAGATAAGACCAGCAACAGTTTGAAAACCTCGCTTTTTTTAGCACATGTGGGCTCACCATGAGTCATATCCCTGACATTTTCATGACCTCATCTGATTTCATCCCCGCAGTGGACAGACAGGACATGATGCCTTTGTGCCTGGGAGCTCTAAGAGGAGGAGACTGGGGAGCAGGAGGCTTTTCAAAGCTGATGCGTCATGCGTGTGCGCCCGGACCAGACCCCTGGTCACCTACCACAAGCCCAAACTGTTCACTCTCAGCACCTACAGCCCCCGCAGTGCACAGGTAGGCCACATGCAGTCTCCTCCATTTGCCAGGCTGTCCATCGTGCACAATCTTTATGACATTCACATATGACACAGTCCTGCACACTTCTTAGGACATCTTAGGACATTATGCCCTTTCATTTGCAATATGTCCAGTTGGTATTATTACTTATTTTCACCTCAATTTGATCTAAATCCTGCTCTATGCTTCTGAAATAATTCAGTTTCCACACCGGGATTCATTAATGACTATTCATTAGTGCTGTCCATGTCCCCACACAATGTAGGCTGGTGTAGGTAATGAATGGATGCTAAAATAAAGCAATTGCATTTTGCAGTTTTTCCCCCTTTCAATTCTGAGGACATTACAGTAAAAAGACAGTAATTTATTTCTATATTATTTCAGTACAAAGCAACACTTGGGATGCATTTTTGGTTTTATAATAATGTATGAAAAGCAGATGAAAGTGTGTAAACATGTAGAAGTCATAAAACATATTCATTAAGTTATTATATTCAAATTATTCATGTCATTGAAGCAATTGCTCTTGTTTAGGCTTCAGTGGCAAAATGCTGTATCACTAAAATAGTTCATCAAATTAAACAGGAATTAATATTTAAAGCCGGACACCTGCTTTTGATCAAACAATCTCTTGGATTTGCTTCAGATGAACAAGTGCTTGTGGTTGTTTTAAAGCTCTAACCTTTATTTAGCCAGAGGACAGTACACAGTCTGTTAGTGTTCGTTCTGCCAATAAAATCTGTGTGTGTGTGTGTGTGTGTGTGTGTGTGAAGTGGTTGGCAATGTAGTTTTAGTAATAAGAATTATTAATTCCGAAAAGACACTATCATTCTCCAGTTATATACAGTAGCAGATATACAATAAGTTCAGCTGTACCTTGATTTTTTTGTGATATCTTCATTTAAATCAGTATTTTATGTTTTTAAAGGATCATTACAAAAGGTGTAAAAACGTGCCACAAAGTGCGTTAGCAGTGGGAAAAATCAGAGACCAAGCCCAGAAAAAAATGAA
The DNA here is from genome assembly GCF_900880675.1 of Sparus aurata. NCBI lineage: Eukaryota > Metazoa > Chordata > Actinopteri > Spariformes > Sparidae > Sparus > Sparus aurata. The sequence goes on along the minus strand of NC_044195.1, from coordinate 23,341,133 downwards.
AAATATGCTGGAGCATTTGTTACACGAATTCAGGTGAGGATCCAGATAGAAAACACTCAGGAGACAGGATAAAGAATAAATGGTGAGCATCATTTAACAAAAGGGGAATAATCCAAAAACCAAGAAACCAAGAAGTATAACCAAAAGCAGGTTCAAATCAGGAAAAACACAAGGAATAAATCAAGTAAACACAAAACCAGAAACATACCACAGGGAGAAACTGTGAGACACAGGAACAGTCTTGAATGAATAACACAGGTGAATCACACAAGATGAACTGACAAAGACAGCAGGGAGAACACAGACTCAAATACAACCAAAACTAACGAGGGGATGAGGTGCAAGTGGAGTGAAGCGGAGAAACACAAGTGAATGGAAAAACACTAGAAACAGGGATAGGGCTGACGGGCTGGAAAAGCTGAAAAACACTGGGAGGAGGGAGAGGCTAATCGGGGAAAGCAGACTGATGAGGACCACAGGAAAACAGTAGAGAAAACACTTGAAAAGGGCCAAAGACAACACAAAACCAGAAAACACATATAAAACACACAATAAACCCAAAATGGCAGGACCATGACAGCATTTAACTGACACTTATTTCTGCTATTATTAGAGAACTAAACAAAGCCAAATGGAGAGTGTAATACTATAAAAAGAATATATAAATTCTGCTGGGTGTGTAAACAGTGAACTTATTGTTACCATGTCTGCCATGAAGGCTTTATACAATAATAATGTTATTATTAATGTCACTTCCTAAAATGTAGATCTAAAGTTGATCTTATCACTTAGTAGCTTATAATCAAACATATAAACCTGATATAAGTTTGACATCTCATGTTTGACTTACCGTACCTAGTGCTAAGCACTACTATTCTAGCAAAGAGCCAAGAGTAGCTATTATAATAAGAAGCAGCACTGAGCAGCCACCATTGTGATATTGGTAGATGACTTAGAAAGCCCTTTAACATCTTCATGAATTTAATGAGTGTGCCTAAGCAGAGAGCAGCTCTCTTCAAACTTTATGACTCATACTCTAATAAAAAAGAGAAAGCCAATTTAATATTGTAGTTATATACTCTTTATTGACCTGAAAAATAACTCTCTCTCTCTCTCTCTCTTGGTCTTTAGGACTCTGGGACGTCCATGTCTACTCTCTCCTCCTCTCTCTCGTCGTCCTCCTGTTCATGTTGGTCATCTTGTGATCCTGTAGTCCTGTGTTCTGCTCCTGACTGCAGCTCCAACTCCAGTATGGCCCTTTCCTCCAGGACCGCCGGCTCCACACCTCACCCTGCGCTGTCTTTTTCATTTGGTAGGAGAAACTTTGAGATAGTAACATAAAGGTAGAGTTCTTGGCTTCATATTTGACATTGTAGACCTTTTCAGAGGTGCAACACACTACGCGTAATTTGCCAGTTGATGTCTGTAGCATACTGACTGGACGTGCCACACAGTCGCATATCCTGTTGTGTTGTTTCGCATCAACATGTATCAAGGGGTTCCAAGCATGTCAGATACCCTGCTGGGTCTGTTGTGTTAAAGGGTAACTTAGGTATTTTTCAACTTGGACATTTTTTTCCCATGATTTTATGTGAATAATGGGGAAAACAATACTTGAAATTGCTCCAGTACTGAGTGAGACCACCACAGTAGGCAGATGCTGTAATGTAATCCCTGCAGGAAATTATGCACCATCAAAGTATGTCGACTTGAAGTGCTTGTTTTTGCTACTGACAGGCTCAGATTCTTATTCGAAGTGTCTGACAACATTATGGAAAGGATCCCTTCTTAGATAGCCTTTTTTTATTTGAAGGAATGGCGGCCGACCTGACCCACGATCCCAAAGTGTCAGTATTTGACGAGCTGGGAATGAAACTCAAAAAACAACTTTCCCATAAATTGAGCTTTTAAAGGGGCACCATGTAGTTTGGGAGAAGAAATTCAAACTAAAAATTGTAATATTTACAATATTACTACAATAATATTAAAAACTCAGATATATTTTTTTTTCACAAGTGAATAAACAAGCTGTTCTCAGAGGAAAATAGGGTCCCCTGAACACTGTTTGAAGCTAGAAAGGTGGCAGGGTCCGCCAAATATAAGCAAAGTAAAACGGCTTGAAATTGTGTTGTCCTTTAAGGTCAGTTTGTTTATTCAGTTTATTCATTCATGAAAAAAAAAAAAAAAATCTTTCCCCTCTGATTAAAATTTCTTATCCAAAACTGTGTGTAGTGCTAGGGGGTAAAGAGTCACTAATACAAATCGGTGTCCGTTTTTAACGTTTAAGATGCGACTACATCGATACGCGGCCCCTTGTATCGATATAAATTTACCATTAACTGGTCGATGGCTCGATTCTAAAGTTATGTGTCAGTTGACGGAAGCTTTGCTGCTAATTCTGCAGAGCGTCTCTCAACTCTTGTAAAAGTTTCAAGGTCAATGCGAGATTCTCGCGAGAGTAGCGTTAGCGTATCCGGGGGAAAAACCACAAGAACATGTCTGACAACTCCTATACTGTTTACAGTGCACCAGCTAATCTGAATTCTAAAGTTTGGAAGAGATTTGGATTTTATAAGAAGGAGGGACATATGGACAAAAGGCTGGCCATATGAAAGGTCTGTAGAATAGCTATTAAGTACAGCGGTAGCACGACAAATCTGAAAACTCACCTTTTCAGCCACAACTTAGTCACAACTTGGCGAGGTCCAAGGTAATCACGGCATCTATAGCCTGTGTTATTGACTCATGACCTTACAGTATTTCAAGACATGCTTTCAAGACATGGTAAGGTAAGCAATGCCACTTTTATTGAATTGCTTATTTTAATTTATAATGGAAAATGAATTTGTACATTTAATAAATGTTATGAACTGTATCAGATTGCATCGTATCGTATCGAATCGCAGCAAATCGTTCCGTATTTAAAATGTATCGTCCCTGAATCGTATCGTAGCCCATGTATTTAGATGAGTATCGAATCGTATTACGAGGGAGAGATGCACACCCCTTTGTAGTGCACTTTTAAAGTCTAAGATATTTTTGTTAAACCAGTAAAAGTCACCAGACTCCATTTGGAGAAACGTTTAATTTATCGTTGTAAAACACACTTAATTCAAACTCGGCGGAAAAACAAGATAAAACTCACCGAAACTGTGTTAGATGTGAAAATATTTTGAAGAGGCGCAAGGACGAACACCAGAGAAGTGGCGTTACCCTTCAAATACAACAATGAGGTAATAAAAAGGCACAAGTGAGAGCGATAGTAGAGAGAGTACATGTGGAGACACGAAGGAGGCAGATTGGAAACTGATGAAGAAGTCACTCACCCAACTCTCTGTCGATCTCCTGTCAGCTTGAATGATCTTGCTGTCCTTTTGTCAATAGCAGAAGAAGAAGACAGTCTGTCAAGTAGACGTCATCTAAAATAATAGTCTGGTACATGGAAACTAACTCTTATCACTGCTTATCATAGCTTAAATAGAGAAGGATTACATAAACTGTGAAAGCAAGCAGGAGGTGGAGAATATGGGCAAATGACATGGAGAATAATGACTAATGATGTCATGTCCATTGTAAGAATAGAGAGCTCAGGCACCACAACACAAATCATGTATTGTATTATTGATATTAAAGGTGGATTGTAGGCATCATCTCAATAATTTCAGTCCCTCGATCCTTCATTACCTTTTCCTCGCTGCTTATTTTCTCCCAAAGAAATCTGTTGGATTTCTTTTTGAAACCGGCAACTGAGGATTAGTTTGTGGAGTATCCTGTTGTTGTTTTTGCTGCTGCCAGTTTGGCGGCTTGCATAGAAAAACAACAGATGCGGGTGCTTCGAAATTGCAGATGTGTGATTGCATGCTTGCATTTGGAGATAGTGCTGATGAATATTGTAGATTTTCTTTGACCACAAACTTAAAATTGTGTTGTCATCTTCTTCCAGACACTCCTCTGTCACATCATGTAAAGACGGCCCTGGCCAGAGAAGAATGGTCCCTGAAGCCTTTGGTTATCAATGTCCATCCATCTAGTGCAGCATGCTACAACAGACGCAGCTCCACACCGCTGCATAACAGTAAGATCCTGCACTTCAGTATTGATTACATACCTTGTTATGTTCTCTGGTGCTCTCATCTCTTACAGTACATTGCTCTCTTTTGCTTTACATGTACTTCACCAAGTAACGTTTCATGTTGCCACAGCTTAGCTCATTTGCTGTGCTTTGTACTGCCTTACTGAGCAATATGCTTAATTGAACAGAGTGGATGTCATTGTGAACTGATGAGACAGATGACAGAAAGGCAGAGGTGCCGTTTGTAGAGCTGCACCTGCAATCTTGTTGTTATTTATTGAGTAGACAGAAGCCTTCACTAGCTTTTGAGCCACTTTCTGCTGTGGTCTGAGTCTGTTTTTAAATCAGTTCTAACACAAAGTCAAGATTACTCGCTGAAGCTTCACAGTGAAAACCTTTCAATAATACCTATTAATAGAAATAATGTTGTTACATTACTGGTGGCACTTTGTCCCAATTTGATATGTGATAGCACAGAATAATGTGAATTGATTTGTACTGAAGGTATATTTTTCCATTCAGTGTTATTTTCAACATGAAATTTGTATAACTTAAATTAACAGATAAATAAACAAAAACAGATTTAAATGTAAAGTGCGTAAATTCTGCTTGGGGTCCCTATGTCAAAACTAAACATAAGACATAAGTAGTTTGGGATCATGGGAGTTGTTGACCAAGGTAAGGATTTCATGTTTTATTCACATTATGTTTAGTCATGTTCTGCGACTTCCCATCTCACTGTCCAGCGCTACTGGAAGCGGCAGGCAACCAATGACATACATTGTTACTTAAAAAACACTACAGGATTTTTTTGTTTTAACATTGTTGTAATTTTTTAGGGAAAATTTAAATTCATGATTCAGTAATCCTTGCTAGACATTTTGATGCAGAAATGTTACACATTGTATCTTTATAAAGACTTCTATAGCTGACATTGGTCTAGATAATAATGTATGAGTTATTATAATAAACTGACAGTTCATCCTGTTTAGACATTCCTCCTGGTTGAATGCATTCGGTAAAAGGAATCAAAACCACTGCGAACTTGAAAATGAAATGGCTGCTTTAGAGTCGACTGCTGTGTCTGCTTGTTATCTCTCTGTCCACCATGATAAGTGATTGCTCAGATACCCGACTGGGTCTGTATGAAGCTTCCAGCTGAGTAGTAGATGGAGTTGAAATCATCTGGGATCTCACCGATGCCAATACATGTCGTGGCATATTAACCTGAATCCAGTGAGTGATCATACATCTGGAAGCTCCCGTCTCAGGGCTTTAAGTGGTTCTTACTCGCATGAATGTCCACAATGTAGATTGATGAGCCGAAACAATCAATGACTGGTTGATTATAGAAGTTTCCCTTTTTATCGAGGGGCTACACACTGTGTTTAACAAACCAGTGAGGGGATAAAAGAGACAAGAATTGACGTAGAGAGAGTGTACAGGAGGAGACACAAAGGAGGCAGATTGGATACTGATGAAGACGTCACTCACCCCCCCCTCTGTTGATCTCCTGTCAGCTTGAATGATCTTAATCTCCTTTTGTCAATAGCAGCATAGGAAGACAGTCCGTCAAGTAGACGTCACCTAAAATTATAGTGTGGTACACGGAAACTAACTCTTATCAAAGCTTATCATAGTTTAAATAGATTACATAAACAGTGAAAGACAACAGGAAATTAACAATATGGGTAAAAGACACGGAGAATGGTGACTCATGTTGTCATGAGATGTTTTTCCAGTGTGAGAATAAAGAGCAAAATCACTGCGATACTGAAAATAAAGCTGCTGGTGGGTTGTGAAGCAGGAGCAGGAAGCTGAGAGGCAGTCACCCGCCAAAATATCAGCACTATTGGTTCCGGATTGGCTGTTGTACACTTTAACCAAAGCGTAAAATCCTAAAGGAACTGAAGGGCAAATTGGGATTAAAAGAAAATTCCTGTGGTGTGTTAATTTAGCTTGTGTGTGTGTTTTATTATAGGTCATAAATACAAGCAGCGTGGAAGGCATCATAAAACTAGAGTTATGGTTCTGTCACCAATCGGGATGGCGGGCTCGGCAAAGGGTCGACACAGGAGAGCCAATCAGAGGAAAAGGAAGAGAAGACGCATCCACAGGCTGATAGAAGGTGTGTGTAAGAAATTGTTTGTTCCAAGTTCAATTTTTTTGTGAATCTGTGATAAAACGGCTATAGTGAAGGCTCTTGAGTCAGAGCAGCGGAACCATCTTTAACTTATATTTCATTTATGAAAAATAAACTGTTGACTGGATAAATTTGACCCTGGTGTAATGTATGGGAATGTGTGTGTTATATTCAGAGGAAGAAGATGTTCTGTACCAGCTCTGTGACACAGAGGACAGTTCAGATGAAGTGCTAGAGGAAAGCTACACACAGATTACAAGCAAGCGGGCCTCACAGGTAATGCGCGCACGCACACACACACACACACACACACACACGGTTTTGAACTTAAGAACAATGTACTTGTGTAATGCCCAAACTCATACCTAGTTATGTAAACAGCACCCACACCAGTAGTGCTTGAGCAAAAGTCTCGAGTAAATGTACTTAGTTATATTATATCAATCACCTAACCTAACCTGACCCTCATTCAAATCTCTACCATGAAAATTGTGTCTTAACCCCCCATCAGTCTTTTAATGATTCCAACATTACATCAGCCTCAAGGACTCTCAAGGTCTGAAAAAAAAACAACCCACAATTCCAGATATGCCGAGTTCAGCCCTAGAATACAGATTTTTTTTTTTTTTTTGGGGCGTGGTTATGGCGCTGAACTAAGCACACGTCTTTTTGTGAGCTCCTGGCAATATTTCAGTAAAATCCTGTAAATCCTCCTTTAACTACACGAATAGCGTCAACTTTCGTTTGTGACAACTTAAAACTGCATAACCTGCGATTAATATGCCGGCGAAGAAAGCACAAAACAAACCTAAAGCAAACTTCTCTCCGAGTGAGGAAGACGATGTCTCAGATGCTAACAGCCTAGCTAACTCCACAGGTGATGCTAGCCCCGTGCTTCACGTGGACATGGCTACCGGAGCAGTCCAAAACATGGATGTCATTCAGATACTCGACGGGATCAGAAATGATTTTTCCACAAAGATTGATGTGGTCCTGAAAGCGATTCAAGACGTTAAGAGGGATGTGCAGGACTTCTCGGCTCGCATGGATGAAGCAGAAGTGCGCATTAGCAGCGTTGAGGACACCGTCAACTCAGAGAAAGGCAAGACGGATTTGCTAGCTAAACAAGTGACTCTCCTCACGAATAAACTCGACGAGCTTGAGAACCGCTCTCGCCGTTCCAACCTGCGACTAGTTAACATGCCAGAGAAGGTGGAGGGTAACGATGCGGTGGCTTTCTTAGAGAAGTGGCTCCCCGAAGTGCTGGGACCAGCGACATTTACAAGACCACCTCTCATCGAAAGAGCACACAGGTTGCCTGGCCGGACGCAACCAAATCGACCTCCCATCCCGAGAGTCCTCATCGTAAAGTTTTTAAACTTCCAGGATAAAATCCGAGTAATGCGAGCGGCCAGGGCCAAAGGCAAAGTCATCTATGGCGGTCAGGAGATCATGTTCTTCCCGGATCTTTCAGCGGAGCTACACCGGCGAAGGAGGGGTTTCGACCGGGTGAAACAACACCTGAGATCGATGAACATTCGGTACGGAATAATGTACCCAGCTAAGCTACGAGTGTCCTGTGATGGACAAACACGTGAGTTTGAAACCCCAGCAGAAGCTGAAAAATTTGTTCAAGGTTTGCAGAACGCAAAGGATTTACAGATTAACTAAAGTGAACTGCTGAATCCCTATCCTCCTATAACATCTATAATTTGTTATGGTGAGCTCTATGGACCAGTAACACTCATGTGAAATAGTTATGCTTTTACTTTTTAGGAGCGACTTCTTTGTTTTGTTTATTTCATTCATCACTCTGTCAGTCTACTCAGATGTAACGGGATTTTCATTTATTCTCTATAAAGAGTCTGCCAATTCCCTTTCTTTTTAACTGGCCCTTTTTTCCTTTGGAAGAGAAGATATTGTCGGCTTTCCTTTATGATATTTAAGTTGCAGGAGGACTATGATGAACACTTCACACATAATTGTTTGTGTGGGTATATATTTTTTTGCCAGGGGACACAAGTGTCCTTTTAGTTTTGTTTGTTCTGATTAATGACTGCTTGGTTTGGTTTAGCTGCTCCCTTGTTTTCACTGGATCAGTGCGTGCATTTAACTGCACCCCAAAGTCAGGGGGAGGGTGGGGAAGGGCAAAGAGCTGTCCTGTTCAGGTTGACAGCCAAGGGGATTTGTTCATGGCAGATTTTAAGTTTCATGTTTGTTTTCCTGTACTTCCCACAACATGTTGCATTTTGCTGGTGCACTCCCAATACAACACATAGAGATGCTCAACAGGTTTACCAACAACCAAAAGATGATACTATGCTGCACAATTTGGTGCTTTATTAAGACTAGATGACTTCAAATAAGGATTTTAAATTCACTTCTTGGAATGTTAGGGGGATGGTTAAGTTGACTAAACTAAAACAGGTTATTACCAGGCTTAAGCAACTTAAGTCATCAATAGTGTTTATCCAGGAGACACATTTACTCACTGAGGACTTGGTGAAAGTAAGAAGGAGGTGGCCAGGCAAGGTGCTAGCGTCCTGTTTCCCCTCTCACTCGAGAGGAGTTATGGTGTTGATTCATAAATCGGTGCCTTTCCAAGTAAACAACACTATCTATGACAAAGCGGGTAGATTTTTGGTGGTCCAAGGAATTTTCTTGGGAGAAAATATTAATTTGGTTAATGTGTATGGCCCCAATGATGATAACCCATCATTTTTTGAGAACTTATTTCTGTTGTTGGCTACCCTAACGGGTAAGATAGTATTGGCAGGTGACTTAAATTGTACTTTAGACCCGAAGCTGGATCGCTCGTCAGGGATAGATACATCACATTCTCAAACAAGAAAGAAAATACAACAATATATGAGAGACCTGAATATTTGTGACCCTTGGAGAACCCAAAATCCCAGCAAAAGGGAATTCTCATGCTATTCAGCAACATTTAGAACCCACTCCCGAATAGATTATTTTTTGATTTCTTCATCTATGTTACCAAATATAAATAATTGTATGTACGATAGTATTGTTCTGTCAGATCATGCTCCAACCTCACTTTTATACAATGTTGAACAATTGAATAGACGCTCGGCTAAGTGGCGCTTACATCCTAAATGGCTACAAGACGCTGACTTTATAAAATTTGTAGGAGAACATATTGATCTCTATTTCTCAATAAATACGAACCAAACATCTGCAGCCATTAGGTGGGAAGCTTTTAAAGCATATATTAGGGGACAGATGATAAGCTTCACCAGCTCTAAATTTAACAAATTCAAACAGACAATGAATGATTTGGATTCTAAAATTAGAGAATTAGAGAGAGAGGTTATCTTGGATGATTCGACACAGAAAAAACAGGAATTACTGACCCTTAAAGCAAAATACGAGGAGCTATCCATGCTTAAGGCTGAAGACGGTCTAATAAGACTAAAACAAACTTTTTACGACCAGGGCGAAAAGCCTGGTAAATTGCTAGCTTGGCAGCTAAAGAAACTGGAATCTGATAGAGCCATCAATATAATCAGAAACGATCAAGGAGAATTAACTACAGATCCCACAGAAATTAATAATACCTTTGTCTCATATTATAAAACCCTTTATAACTCCGACTGCCTAGCAGACCCGGCGTACCAAAACAGTTTCCTAGATGGATTGATCTTTCCCTGTATTTCTGGATGTATGAAAAGTGAATTAGAAAAGGAGTTAAATTTGAATGACATTTCTAATGCCATTACAAGCATGAAAGGAGGAAAAGCTTCGGGTCCAGACGGGCTTCCAATAGATATTTATAAATTATTTAAAGCAAAATTAATAGCCCCATTATTAGATGTGTATCTGGAATCCTTTGAAGTAGGTAGCCTTCCTGTCACACTACGAAGTGCTCTGATCACTCTTATTCTTAAACCAGGCAAAACACCAAATGAACGTGGTTCCTACAGACCCATATCACTCTTAAATTCTGATGCAAAGATCATAGCTAAGGCTTTAGCTATGAGACTAGAGAAGGTTCTACCAGCCATTATACATGAAGATCAGAATGGGTTTGTGCAAAATCGCCAGGGGTTCCACAATGTGAGGAGAGTTCTTAATATAATCCATGAATGTGACGAGTCCCCTGATACTGCAATACTTTCACTCGACGCGGAAAAAGCGTTCGACCGAGTTGAATGGCCCTATCTGCTCGAGGTCCTTAAACGCTTCGGATTTGGTGATTATTTTTGTAGATGGGTCAGAATTTTGCTGGTGGGCTCTTCTGCAATGGTATCCACAAATAACCTCATCTCTCAGCCTTTTGATTTATTTCGAGGCACTAGGCAGGGTTCACCAATTTCACCTCTACTTTTTGTACTAGCCATGGAGCCCTTGGCAATGGCAATTAGATCACGTTCCTCAATTCATGGTATTAAGATTGGAGACTTCATACACAATACAGCAATGTATGCTGACGATACTATAGTGTTTTTATCACATCTTGCAGAATCAATACCGTCTTTCCTACAGTTGTCTAATCAATTTGGTAGTATCTCCGGGTTTAGGGTGAACAAAGAAAAGTCATCTATTATGTTTCTGAATGGAGGTGAGAGGAGGAAGCCAGTGGTATCCCACCCATTTGTAAATGCCACAGAAGGATTTATTTATTTGGGCGTCAGAATATCCCCAAATATAAGTAATCTTAGTTCAGCTAACTATGAACCCATGATGGAAGAGGTATCAGAAGAGATCACTAGATGGACATCACTGCCTCTTTCTACTCTGGGAAGAATAAACGTAGTAAAGATGACTATACTACCTAAATTTTTATATTTGTTTCAGTCGATCCCGTTGGCTCCTCCTCCTTTGTTTTTCCCTAAGACCAGAAAGCTTCTTTCCAATTTTATCTGGAATAACAGGAAGCCAAGACTCAGACTCTCACTTTTATATTTGCCTTATGAGAGGGGTGGGCTACAGTTGCCAAATCTAGAATGGTACTATTGGGCTGCCCAGTTGAGAACCGCAATGTTTTGGTTTTCTTCAGATGGTTTCTTTCCATGGCTAGAAATTGAAAAATTGTCTTCAAAAGGTTTGGCACTGAGTAGCTACTTAAACTCAGCATCCTTTAAAAAATTGATGAGAAATAATACTAATCCTTTTGTAAAAAACACTATTGTTGTTTGGTTTGCAGTACAAAGAAGGTTGGGTGACTCACTAGGGTTGTCCTGTTTTTCCCCAATTTGGGGTAACGATCATTTCGCCCCGGCAAAGAATGACATGGGTTTTAAAGCATGGATGAACAAGGGCATAGTGAAATTGCAGGATATATATGAGAATTACAATCTAATGTCATTCAGTGAGTTGAAAGCAAAGTTTGATTTGCCGCAGAAACACTTCTTTAAGTATCTACAACTTAGAAGCTTTATTCTGGCACACTTGAACAATTCAGTGCATCAACCCCCACTCTCCATCTTAGAAACACAGGTTACAAAAAATTGCTTTGGTAAAAGACTGATCTCCCAGTTCTATAACATGTTGGTTGAAAATCATAAAGAAAACTCTGATAATAAGAGGCAGGAGTGGATGCGTGACTTACAAGAAGATATTTCACTCACTGAATGGAGTACAATATGTTTAAAGACACACACTCAAACCATCAACACCCGATTAAAAATGATACAGTTTAATTGGATAATGAGAACATATATCTCACCTGTACTACTAAATAGATTTGATCCTAATATACCCGATCTTTGTTATAAATGTAACAAGTACCAGGGTACACTATACCACTGTTTATGGAACTGTGAAGAGATTCAAAATTTTGGATCTCAGTGTTAAAATATATCTCTCAGATCACAACTTTCCCTGTACCTTTATGTCCTAAGATATGTATTTTGGGCATTTATCCAAGTGACTGTTCATTATCCTGTAAGGAAAGAAAAATGGTTGACCTTTGTTTACTACAGGCAAAACGATGTATTGCTTTATGTTGGAAGTCTGTTGGTTGTCCCTCTTTTGACCATTGGTTAAATAACTTGACAATGAGTTTGGCTCTTGAGAAACTGACCTATGTTGTTAAGGGAAGGGCTTCTGAATTTTATAATGTTTGGGGGATATTTCTGGACCTGTTGAAGACTGGTAATTTCTAGGAGGGAGTGAAGAAATGAGAGAATGAGATATTGAAATATTTAATGTGTTGTTGGGAATATATTGTATCTTACTACTGTTTTAATTACTGCCATATGTTGAAGTTGATATTGTATTAAAAAATCAATAAATACATGTTTAAAAAAAAAAAAAAAGAATACAGATTTTTTAGCGAAAGTGAGGTGATATTTCAAATTAAATACACTCAACATAAATTGGAAAGGATCTGTTGACATGCGTATGAGTTATGTGTCAAAAGCCGGTCTGCCCTCAGATTAGAAAGCCTCGGTGATACAAAACGACTCTGAATGTGTGAACACTTCTGAGCAATTGGTGTTAGCTGTCATGTTGCTCCCAGTTTAACTTTCCCCACATTTCCTTTCAGGGGTTTGTGCGCAAACGGCAGGGAGTGAGCGAGTACAACATTAACAACATTGTCATCCCCATGACAGCAGCTAAAGTGGAAAAGCTGCAGTACAAAGACATCCTGACGCCCAGGTACAGAACGGGACTGACTCTGAGGGAGTTGTGTAAAGTCTCAAGGTCCTGTTTTTTGGTTTTTTTTTCATTCATCACTCTCCTTAAAAGTACTTTTTTCTGTCTCTGGTGCAACCAGAGTAAAGGGAAGGCGAGCTACAATGTTAGTGCAGCCAGTTTTGATTTTGTCGATCCATTGATAAAATAAGGATTTATGCTAGATTTATTAAACACAAAAGGAATTTAAAGAAAAATTAAAATGAAAGAAACTGTCCATACTGTCCACTGCTATTGTCTGTCATCTGAAGAAGTATCTGTTTTTGCAGTTGGCGGCTGGTTGACAACTTACCTCTGATAAACAGGGAAGCAGAGAAAGTGGAGGACAGTGAGGAGGGGCAGGTAGCGTCTCATCCTTTCAGACATGAGCTTCTTATTGTCATCTGTGAAGAAAATATCATCTTTATTTGTGCATGCCTGCTTGTTTTTCAGGTGGAGGATCTTACAGATGAAGTAATGGCCCAGAGACACCTCGCCCTAGAACAGAGTGAGAAAATGCGCTGGGGATCCTGGGGGAAGAGAAAATGCTGCAGGCGTCCTAACAGGTGGAGAGACACACAAACATACAAAAATACACACTCTCAGCCTCACTAAATTCAAGGTGAACTACACATGTCAGATTGGAAAGAATATATTCTTAAGCTTCAGAAATGTCAAGTCCTGTTTGTCATACTTCATGCGTTCATCAGAATGTGTTAACAAAGAGATGCTTTTGACAACTGTATTACATCCCAATCTCGGAGTGGAGAAAAGTGGAGTGTTGAGTTATGTCCCTGTGAAGTTTCATGGGGTGTGTTTGTTTTTTCTCTCCAGATCTGGCAGCAGGCTGTCAGGCAGTGGGGGCGGGATGTGCACATCAGGAGAGGAGAGCTCTGTAGAATTGTCGAGTTGTGCTCAGCTGGATACTGATGAACAGCAAAGCTCGGAGGAGTGGCTGGTAAGATCAAAAGCACCACAGCTGAAAAGCAGAATCTCCCGTACAGACTCTGAGTATCAGAGTGGGATGATCTGTGTGCCAGAGGAGGGAACGCTGGTTAGTGACACAAAGCATTTTTCCACTGGGTATAATCTCATAGAATATTATAACTGTCTCCAACATGTGTCATTGTGTCTGTGTGCACATAATTTAAAGGAGTATGAAGTGTTAACCAACGACAAACCTAATAACACATTAAAGGATTGCTGCTTTCAAATGCTGTTGTTTCATCAAGATCCATGCATTATTCTGTTTCATGTGCAGTATTACAGAAATCCATTCAGTTGTTTTTGTGTAATTCTTGCTGACACTTGTGAAAATATAACCTCCGCCAGAGACGTAAAATAGGTTCACTGAAAGACTTGGAAAAACAAAGAAACATGTTTTTTCTTTCCTTAGTCACCATATTGAGAAGTAGAAGTATACTGCCTATAAATGGTAATTTTTCACCTCAATTGCTGAAGGATATTTTCCCTAACATTCCAGCTAAAGATAAGGCTGTGGTATTTGTGCTTCAGAAAAGAGAAGAGGAGTATAGAGTGGCGAAATTGGGTTGCAGACTAATCAGCACTCTTTCCCAGTCATATTGTGTGAGTTATAAAGCGGAGATGGCTCCTTGAGAGCCTCCACCGATACTTGTCTCCACTTTGCTCCAGTTGCATGATTGCTCTGGACCACTTTGCTTTGATTGGAGAAGGAATGAGTTGCCACTAAACCAGACTGTCCTAATCAACCTTTTCCACACCACAAATATCCCCTACTTCAGTCAGCACTCCAGCAACCATACAAAACCTGATTAAAGCAAAACCTTTGATTTTTTTTCCCAGGCATTCAGAATTATGTGCGCCTATGATACAAAGTCTAAATGCAAAGAAGGTACTGATATGGGAAGAACAACAATCATGGTTTGGGGCTTATTTCACAATTGAATGTGCTGCACATTCTGTTTGAAGTTGATTTAATTTTAAACTTTAATTCACATTAAATGATGTATTCATTGATAAATATGTTACATTCTCATCCTTGTTTCCATAGAAAATGATTTCTACAATATAGAACTTATAGATTCACTCAGTAACATTACATCCCCTCTGTCCTCCGGCAGCCTCAAACACCCTGGGAGCCGCGAGTGTTTCCCCTGGACGAGCTCGAAGAAGCCCTGCTCTCTAATGACCAAGAAAAAGTCTTATCAGAGTGGTCAGAGTGCAGGCGTGCGTCCACCACGTCAAAAAACTCCAACTCCCATCTTTCCCCAGCTCGGTCCTGTGGTGCTACGCTGCCCTCTGGCGGACAAAGCAAGAGCAGAACACCCGATGGCAGCTGAGAGAGCAGTGCCTTACTTTTTTTCATGTAAGTTTGGAGATACAGTTAACTTCCTGTTTAATAGTCATTTCATATGTATGGGGACAAACGCTGCAGCAGATATTAACATTGTCTCGAGTAAACAATAGAAATTACTTTATAAACATTCGCAAAAGTATTGCGGTCCATCACTTTTTTAATATGACACAAGAATTTAACACAGGATGTGTTTTAAAAAAGTACCAAAATGTCATATCTGAGTAAAAGTAAAGATATTTTGTCAAATATAAATTAAAAGTGAAAGTCACTCATACCAAAAGTATTTGAGTAAAGTCTTGAAGTGTCAGATATTCAATGTACTTGAGTCAAATTATTGCCAGGAAGTTATGAACTATGGGTCGACTGATTATCAGATCCATGGGACGAAGTCTTTCTAACACTGAACACAAGATTGTCTGTGCATAACAAAGCTTTGTGTCGATTTTCTTCAAACTATGAATGTGTTGATTCAATTGCGAAATTTATAGTAAACAATTATTTTTTCCTTTTAAAAGTAATTCAACACGTCAGTTATGTTGTCATGTGTACCCTTAGATTAATAATTTATCTAGTCATTTGTTTAAATATCTGTGCAGTCTTTCATCTTTCTAATCAGTAATTCTGAACACAAAAGCTTTGTGTCCAAATCCATTGTTAATGGATTTCTGCTCTGCAGTTTTCGGGATAAAAAAAAAAAAAAATTGATTGATTGATGCGGTAGTCATTAACAAAGGCTTACTTCAGTCACTTCATTCTGAGTATGGTGATTTGGGTAATTTAGGTAATTTAGGAACTGAGCAGATCTCAATCAAATGTGGAGAGTCAAGATGGGAGTGTTTTTATGAAGTTACAACGCAAATGGTTGCATTTGTCAGTTAAATTAATTGATAATTGTGTTCTTTCTTCTCCAGATTTCCTCACATCTGGGACCACGGCGAGAAAATACACCCTAAGAAGTTTAATTGGAAAACTTCATACACTCCATAACTACAGTGATTTGAATTTTAACTCCTTAATACTTTGAAGCAAAAGTATTTATTTAGTGAGTATTGTAATATGTGTTGCAATAGTTTGAACTGGCTACTGTAGCTTCTTGTACACTTTCAGGTTTTATTACCAAACAGGTACTGTATGTAAAGAAATATGTACCAGCACAGCCCCACAGTAGTCTGAGGTTTGTATACTGTTTGTAGTTGTCACATGCTATTTATTTCCACGGTTGTCTTAAAAAAGTCTCTATAAAAGACTTAAGTGCATATATATATATATATATTTATGTAACTTGTCTTTCTATTAATATGTTTGTGTGATTTTGTATTTTGTGATTTCTTTGTCTTTCTTGTTTTATTTTGCTGTATATTTTTTATGAAGAAAGAACAATTGTTAGTAAAAATTAACATTAGTCAACACATTCAAGTGGTGGGTGTCGTACTTTGTGATGGCCGATTCATATGATAACATCTGTGGCTTACAATAAAGGAAATCTGATCACGTCAAATCTAAAATGAGAAACATCGAATTATAATAAGAACAATCAACACATCAGGTTTCCAGAGATTTAAGAATGAAAAGGAAATATCTGAACACAATTCTTGAAATAGCACAGGTCAGGACACAGATAATCTAAAACCATAACAGTTCATACTATTATGATTTTAAGTGCCTTTAGACAGGCAACAATGCCAAAAATAGTCACATTAAGTAAGGCACCTCATTCATCAGAAGCTCTATCGTTTTTATAACAGTCATGTGAAATACAGCCAGGTGTACTTCACTAAGATGTCATCTGTACAAGCTAATGCTGGAAGGACAATCTAATGTGAGGTCATTTCAGTCGTTTGGATGATTAACATTTATGGAGGTCGCCGGCTTTTTTAGAGCCACAGTCCCAGTGTAACAGCTTGTACTTTGATCCCAGATGCATAACCTCCTCTTAGAATATCCTTCACAGCCACCAGGAGGCCTGATGGGCAGATGGTAGTCAAGGTCATCCGTCTCATCCAACATGTATGTGTGTCAGTTGCTTCACACCAGAGAAGAGAGACCGGGTGTCTGGAATTAGAAACTCGATCACATGAAATTAAGTCACAGATGGTAATTATCTGATTCCAGGTTAGCAGAGGTGAATAGGATTTGGCTGTTAATTGAGAATGTACATTTCCATCACTTCAGATGTCTGCTGAGACAAAAAGCTTTTCCATTCCATTCTTCCTTAAACAAGATTCCCTCCCTGGTGAAATCCAATGTATGTCTTTTTGGAAAGCAGCATACTTACTGGCGGAGGGGGAAAAAAACCCAAAACATTTCACTTCCACTATCGCCAGTTGCTTGTTGGCTCAGATGCTGAGACCTCATCTTTCACTGAAAAGTGAAGCAATGCCTACAGTCTCACCGCTCCTGCAGGAGGGCCACCATAACTCTGCCAAGTCACATCTGACTGATCCTGATAGCTGGCAGGCAGAATGAGCCTCTGGTAGGCACATGGGGGCCATATTGCTCTTCAGAAGCCAGCATCAGTCAACATCAGAACAGCATCCCTCTAACAGCGTTTAATTTAGCTGGAATTAACAGAATGATTCAGGGCTAAATTGTTGGTACATCAGTATTCCTTCAAATTAACCCAATAAGTTATGCAATTATGGACACAGCTATGAAGCAAAATGACTTTTCTGTATTGTTTTTCTGCACTCTGCATGGTTGTAACAACAGCAGTTGCACTCCAGAGGGTGCTCTAACTGTTAGTCTAACTAGTCACAGGAAGACTGTTAAGGGGCAGGTTTACTGAAAATGACAGGCTGCAAGCATTGTCTTTTACAACTTTGAGAGGTGTTTTCAACTGCTGTGGTGGCAAAAAATATTCTAGTATACATAAACTTTAAATGGACAATTACAAGAGGTAAGTAAGATTAAAATATATATATATATATATTATTGCGCCTTCACCTGGATTCACTGCCAGTACCCCCATCATCTAAAATTAAGTTTTAGCTTATCCTCAGCAGTTTAAAGATGGTCTTTTTCTAAAAAACAAAAACGAACATTTTATGTAACATCTGTCTATACATTTGAATCCTAGAAATCGTTTTTTTAACTGAAAAACATTGTTTTTTTGTTTTTTTTAGAAAGGAAGAGAGCTATGGAGGGAAATACTAACGTTAGCTAGTCGAGCTAATAATTTTATGCTAACTTTTAGCCCAGGAGCTACTAACAAGAAATGTAGTTTATGGTTAAAAATTCAATGTCTATGAAGCATGGCTACTTTTAATAATCAAGAATGAGTTAAATTGGACCTGTCACCACATTTTTATCATTTCGTTTCACTCGCTTATCTTGTGGAAGGTTGGTAACCGTTATGAACGTAAGTTAGCTAACGTTAGCTAAACTGCTGAGTTTAGCAGTAAGCTAGTTAACATACATTTATGTTACAAATAATTTTAAATCAAGACAAATTATTCTGACATAGTCTAATATTACACATTTGTCATGAATGGCTTCATAGAGCAGTGTAGTTTGTAGTCCTGAAACCTGGAAATCAGTTAGCACTTTTTGCAAATCCAGTTCTCCCCTTAAATTCGTGAGTTTTTTCTCCATTGTTTTTTGATTAAATACCTGACATAAAGTATATCGTTACCACAGGCTTAAGATATTTACACGTTTTGTTTTTACCACATAAAATACTTCTCTAAATGTCCCACAATTTGAAAATAATGTGCTTGTGTCTTAAAAATGGCGGTTGCTAACAGGTGTTGACAAGGAATAAACTCCTCTGATGGAAAACATGGAAGAAACCTTAAGAAGAGAAACAGATGAGTGACTCAAGATGGACAGACACGCAATAGATGACAGACCAACACGCTAAAATCAGGGTGACATAACCATTACGGGACTGAAGACATTCATGAGGGATGACATTTAATTCTCTCCATATTCAAATCAATGTAATGTGCGGAGCGCACCACCGTAATTGCGAGAGCACTGTGGCAACGCATCGGTGTCGCGTGACTAGTCTCGTCATTACGGTAAATCCGGGCTGCGGAGCCTGTGTGTCCGGCAGACCGGGAGTTGCACTGAGAGACACTGCACCGAACAGGTAAAAAAAAAAGAAAAGAAAAAAAAGACTTATTTTCATTTCTCTAACAAGTACAAGCGAATGTGTGTGTGAATGGCAGTGACTCGACAAAAGCTTGGTGTTACCGGCGGGTCGGAGGGGAGTGTTTCCACCCCGACAGCGAATGAGCATTTGAGCAGGCACTGAGGCTGAAAAGATGAGGTGCCCCTCTCAGTGTGGATGGAGAAAGGACGCATTGTTCGTCTCCAGGAGATCTGGGTCTGGCTTCTCATGAGTCTGTGCTGTCTCATCTCTTGTCTCCAGCCAGGTTAGGTGAGCAGTGCTGCGGAATTTAAGTCTGACATGAAATCACGGCTGAGCAACAGATCAAGGAAGCACGTCCCGGAGATAGGTAAGGCTCATCGATTGATTGGATATAATCGGTTCCCATTAAATGCTTGTGTTGTTGGAATAGGATAGTGTCTGCATTGTAATGCTCCTACCTATTGCGGTCACTGCGGGGGAACCCGGCTTGCTGCGGTGGCAGTGCTGTAGTGTGAATCCTATAAGGCATTATAGAAAGCTATAAGATGAGGTCACTGTGAGAAAATCATTGAGAAAACGCCCCTATAGAAATGAAATAGTGGTTTATGATGTGTGCTAAGCTGCCTCCAGGGAGAGGGAGAGAGAGAGAGAGGGGTGCAAATTCAGGTGCTGAGTCATATTGGCTGGCCCTTTTTGCTGATTGATCACTCAAATTAAAGCCCAATATGTGCACGTTTGTCTTCTTCTTCGCCAATTTACAGCTGATTTGATTCCATTTAAAAATCATGTGCAAAAGCTGTAGATCTGAGTTCTCTCATTGAACCCGTTGCTTCATCTGCAGATGCAGCTATAGCAGTCTGGGCTGTTACACCTCAAACTGACTGGATATTACAAAGCGAGCCTTAACATGGTAGATGTCTTAAACAATTGTCAGCCTCAGTCCAGTCTCATTTACATACAGGAGCTGGCTATTGATTTCCTCTCTGTCGTGCCGACACTCCGGCAGTGCGTGCAGATACATTTAAATGCCTGATGCATTCGAGATGAGGCAGCAGCTCGGAGTGATCGGGTTCACACTCCTGGAAGACCAGGCTGGTAGTCAATCGGTTTTCTACCATTCCCCCTATAGGTTTGGTTGGTGGCTTCTGTAATCGTTTAAGCTCAGGATGGGATTCAGCTGTAAACTGACATGATTCTCTGGCCTTCTAAGTGTATGGAAGGACAGAGGTTATGCAAACATTCTGGAGATTTGCCACACACCAACATGGAAATGTACTGTGTCTTCTGCTTCACCCTCTTGCATAATTTCCCTGTGGTCTACAGTTTTTAATAGCTGTTGTTTGATTGTGTGCGATTGTGTTTGTATGCCGTTTTACTGCTGAACACTTGATATAGATTTGTCGAAGTCTAAGTGACAGAGGCAGGCGGGCTGAGTTGACCGATGGTGTTTGTGTTTGGGTAAAGGCTAAGAGGGGAAGTGGACCTCTGAGATCAGATGTGCTGCCTAGTCTTTAGAATGACATGCCTGTTTTCTCGTTACTCGTTACAAGCTGATTGAAAGAGCTCATTTGATGGAAGATAAGTGAATATTCACATATTTAAGTATTTAACATATGCAGAGACATCGTCTGAAAGTGCAGATGTCAAGGTGATGCATTGGGGTCTGTACCCGAGCTAATGAATCACCTGTATGGTCAATACAGGTGGAGGCCTGGTGTCAGTCAGATATCAGAGCGAGGAATCAGGTGAGTGCTAAAGAGAGAGTATTTTTCATGGCTTTTCATTGCTCCCACTGTTGTAGCAATGCCAAATGAACTTGACTTGTGCAATAAGGGTGTGGATGAATGCAGATGCAGTACAAAGAGATGCAGACTTGAGTCATTGTGACTTGGACTCAAGTCAACTCAAGCTACTGGTTTTAATGACTTGCAACTGTCAATATTTCACTTATGGGGATACAATCATATTAATTGAGAAGAAAAGAAGAATTAAATAAGTTCTGATAAAGTTGTTTGTTTTTTGTGTGATAAAATGTTTTCATTGAATGTCAGTAATAATGATTCAGTTTCATTCTATTGTCATACATTTCAAACAGGTTAGATAAATTGGCCTACAATGTCTCGATTAAGGGATGCACTGTAAGGATATTTTTTCAGCCAATAATGATAATTATATGTTTCTCATTGCCGATACAGATAATTTCACATTTATTTATTTTAAAAAGAAGTTCATATCCTGTAGTTTATGCACACCTGAGGGTGAGAAAGGCTGAGATGTAGTGAACAAAGATAGATGATGTATTATTCCTCAGCTCTGGCTACATTTGTTGTGCTAAAACAGACTTTTCCCCCGACTCTGAACCCTTCTGGAAGACGTTTTTCAGATTAGAATTGTGTTGTCTTCCTGGGAAACTGTAGAAAAAAGCCACACCAGCTACAACGTTTCTCGCTCTCTAGTCGTCTTCTTCTTCTTCTTCTTCTTCTTCTTCTTCTTCTTCCTCTGCTTCTGCTTCTACTATTGCTTCTCTTTTGTGACTATGATTCGCCCTAGACAAATTACTTGGGACTTGCAAATGACTTCAGTATATGTAGTTTTTCTTTGAATAAATTAAGAACAAGGTGAGTGTCTAACATAGCCGGGGGGTTTTGGTTTAAATAGGATAATTAAGCCAAGAATCAAGCCCACATTATGATCCAGCACAGAACACTTAGAATAACCAAAAAACAAAACAAAACAGCAGTCTCAATACTGAAACTCTCCCCTGGGTTGTCACTGGCAAGAGGCAACTGGTAACAGTAATTGGAAAGAAGAGTGAGAGAACCTGAAAGTGGAATATAATCAGGAGAACCATCCTAAAAGGCAGTGCTGTTAAAACAGCTTGAAAACTGATTGTTTATTTGACTGATGACCAGTGAACGGAGTCTATCACTGAGGATTAAGTGTACTGCCAGTCAGGAGTCTGGTGGCAGCATTTAAGACCACCTGCAGGGGAGACTGGCTCACTCCCACTGGAGCAGAGTTAGAAAAAGGCAGACAGAGATAAGGGCACAGACAGTTTCTAGATATCCACCTCAGACAAAATATATCAATGTGAAATAGGAACATTTGGTATTTAAAACAAGTTTACTTTAGTTGCTTTTAAAAGTCTTCAGGGAATTTATGGGTTGGATTGTAAGACAGTTTAAATAAAAAGAAGGTGCTGCAATGTCAGTCATAATTGTGGAAATCAACAATAAATGTGAAATTAACCTCACCATGTTTTCAGCTCCTGATAAGACTGTTTGGATCATTAGGTTAAACTGGGGATTTGTTGTCTCACTACATGTGTTGCTTACCTAAGTGGACTTGTGTTGCACACTGATGCTGTTTTTTGCCATGTCACTGCATCCCTTTCATAACAGTTAGATGTACTGTATGTGTAAAATCCAGCCCAGTCGTCAGGATAAAGTGTTGCAGGCTATTATTTTTGCAAACCAATGATACATTTATGTCTGTGTGTATTACAGGCCTACGTATTATATTGACAGTTTGACAAAAAGTGCTCATATTGCTTGTTTATAATCCTGACTCGCTCAGGAGGGCCAGGGGTGGTGGTGAAGTTGCAGTACAGGCTACAAGGCTTCTGAGCTAGTGACTATGGTTCAAGACTACGTTTAAACATTTGTAAGTGTAATATTCAGAAATAGGGGAAAAACAACACTGCTCACCTGGTATCAAAACTAGTTTAATGGCCTTAGCTATAAAACATCAAACTAGAACAGAAAAAGCATCCGCACACTCAGTCAGTCTTCTCACATTTGTAAAACCACTGGATATTTTTAAGTAGACCTCACAGTTTATGTTTAGTTTTGAGTTAGCTTGTGCTTGTAGGTGCACCTAAAATATGTGCTGGTGCACCTAAATTAAAAAGTGAGGCGCACTAGTGTGACCATTGTAAAATGTTAGTCTGGAGCCCTCTCTCTGGACATTTTCAGCAGAGTTTGTAGTGACCAAAACAGGTTAAAAGAGTTAAAACATGATCTGTTCTTAACCCTAACCAAGTAGTTTTTGTGCCTTAATCCAATCAGATCATAAGCACAGCGTTGTTGCATCATATTAAACAAAATTAAAGATAAGTTTATGTTTTTACATATCTGTGGTTTGCATAAACATACAGTGCCAACATCTGTTCCGGGGGATGGGTCTAGGTTGGTAAAATCAAGCTGTGAAGTACGACAACAACATTTCATGTATAGGAAGTGAAAACATTCAGTAAGTTGCTTGCTTTCATTGTCTTCATTACAGGGCTTTCAGCGTGAACAGTTCCGGCAGGGGTGCCAGTTTAGGTAGCACTGCAGCAGGCCGATTCACACTTGCGTGGTGCCAGGTACTGTAGGTCAGCTTTACATAAGCCTTGTGTGTCAGTGAGCTGATCTTATCCTGATTCGTACAAAGATACTTAGTCAGCTGGGCACAAACACACACACAAACAACAGTTCTCACTTGTCACGATTGACGTAATGCTGCGTGTGTGTGTGAGAGACAGAGAATGAGGAAGAGGCTCTTTATGAAAGAAGAGAGACACTCGGCGGTAGCTTTGGCAGCGGCAGCACCAACACACTTAACGGGCATGTCAGCCAGCCCACTGCCAATCTTTCTTTCTCTCTGCCGAGGCGAAAGTAATCCAGGTTTTGTAGGAGATTAGCTTGATGGTCAGTATGCCTATGAAGCAGTTAGAAGACAATCCTATACTTCCACTAACGCTCAGCGAGGGATGCAACTAGCTATCATTTTCATTATTAAATGCTGAGTCAAGTATAGTTCACAAGACACAAGCGATGATGACCACACCGGAATTTTTACTCACTTATATCTTAACACTATATCTTATGTAGCCTGTATTTGCTTAATATATTTCAACTATTTCAGACAACCAGTGTTAAAAAAAGTATGGCAACCCATGAGGGAAAATCCCCCATCTCCACGCATTCGTGTTTACTTAGAGAGATGGAAAGTGAGGTCTGTGTACTATGTTGTATTTTCACAAATTGGATGGTTCATAAAGGACTAAATGTCGGGAAAGATTTGATCTGTTTTACTCTGTCGTAGATACCCAGGTCCAATATGATGGGTTCAAGAAAAAAATGTCATGCCCATCTGTCTCATGGATTGCTAATAGGGATGGATTCGATTATCAGATTGTGTTCTCTTTGTGCATTTAACAATTAAAATAATCAACACTAAACAATCTTAATCTGCTAAATAAGTAGTAACTGAAGTTATGAAATATATGCAGTGAAGTAAAAAGCACTAGTTTGCCTCTAAAATGTGGCGACGTGGATGTGTAAAGTAGCAGAAAATGGAAATACTTGATACCAATTAAATAACCCATACTTTTTCCCTCTACTTGGACACTTGGGTTTTGCAAATTGCAGACCTATCATGAACATGACAATAGTCTTCTTCTTCTTCTTCCTCTCCTCCTCTTGCTCTGACTGCAAACTAGTAATTCTAAATTATTTTACTGCAAATGTACTGTATGTTCGATGCAAATATTAGTTATCTCCTAGTTTCCTAATAATTGGCATCGGCCCTGACCAAAACAAATCAGTTGAGCTTTAGTTGCCATACTTCAATTTGTGGAAAGGCCATAGACTTTTGAGTGCTTCTCAAAGTTTCCCCAACTGAATATCTCCACCGTCAAATTCCATGTTTTAACTGTGACAATCAGAGTTTAGTGCCTTTACAACCATCTAACATCCACAAAATGGAAGGCTCGCTGATTGCTCCATCATTAAAGAAAAGAAAGAGTGTAAGTCGTAACCCTAGCTAAGCATTAAAATGCTTATGGACTGCAGAACGCTGACCTCAGTTGTTGTGCACTTGACAGTCCTGTCAGGGAGCGGGCCAAGTTAAAGCTTAAGTCATTTCCATTCTTGGCCGTGCTTCAGGAGAGGCTGACCTCGGCTGACCTGCAGCTAAAGGATATCCACTTTGTCCACTGACAGATTTCTACCTGCAACAGTGATATTCCCATTTTTTAACTGTCACGTTGGGCCTCTGTTCTTCAACTCTGATTTTTCTTTTTTTTTTTTGCCCCGAGGGACACTTTGGATCAAGCTACCTGACCTTTAGTTTGGGGAGGCTGAGATCAGTGAAACCCACAAGAGTCCATCCGAACACCCGTACTCTATCTGTCTTACTGACAGCGCTGAGTTCAGGATGGATTTTAATTTTTAGTATCTTGAAGACTTAATTTTTCTGTAGGTAAAGGCTTTAAATTTAAGTTCCCAAAGATGATGCTTCCTCCAAAAAATGCCCTCAGTTGCTCCACTGAACATGTAAATCTAATATACCAGTTCTGCAATAATCTGCAATCCTTTCCATGTGTCATGCAAATTTCAGGGCATATGTTTTGCTTCAGAACATGAAAATTTTGCATCTAGAGATATTCTATAAAATCTTTACTTACAATACAAAGTTTGCCAATATCACCAGTCTGTCACGATACGATTTTGATAAGAATAATATTGAGTGTTTTTATTAGGATCTGTGATCAGTGGATCGATACACCCCCAGTTGCAGGCTGACACAGATGACAACAGGACAGCTACTGTTGCTTGAAGTGTTTGGTGGTGTCTCTTCCAAAGCAACAGTTCCTTGAAAATGTTGAGACGGGGCTTGTTTGAGAAGCATATTTCTGCTGCATATCACACAAAGAAAGCAGCAAATAAATAAATAAATAAATAAACAGAAGACACAACTAGAGTTTTGAATGGGGGATTTATTTTTGGCGGTCCATAGGATGCAACTATTTCTATAGAGCCACATTCTGTTCACCCAGCAGTACATGACCGAGCAGATAGAGAGCTGATAGAAAAACATGTGTGGGCTGAACCAGGAAAAACATAAGGGTGAGTCACAGCTCACCGTTGCCTCTCCTCTCCTCTAAGTATGTGTGTC
This sequence comes from Sparus aurata, assembly GCF_900880675.1. NCBI lineage: Eukaryota > Metazoa > Chordata > Actinopteri > Spariformes > Sparidae > Sparus > Sparus aurata. The sequence continues at coordinate 23,314,906 of NC_044195.1, read as the reverse complement.
TCACATCAGTGTGTGTTGGTGTGTGTGCACGCTGTCCATGTATCACTCAGTCTGTGTGTGGGAGTGTATGCTTGTGTGTGGGTATGAGTTACAGTATTATGTGCTTGTGTTAAAGGAAAAAAAAAATTCCCCCTCAGTGTCTTTCGCTTTGATATCTTATGTGTGAATGTGTGATATTTAGTGCATCTCAGGCTTTATTTTGTGACATAATGCTGTAATTTAGTTTCTTTCATCCGGCTTCATTCGATTCAGTTACACTGAGTGGTTCCGTGCATTTTGCAGAATGTCTTACAACAAGTTTCAGAGAAGAGTGTGTGGGCACAGAGATACAGCTAAATGGCCTGTCAGTCAGAGAAACCTCAGGTATATGATTGTTTTGCTATAATGGAACTTTATTGTGGTTGGACTGTAGATATCTCAATAGCATAACGACCATTGTGATCTTGTAAGTACGGTAGGGATTTTAATGGTACGCAGGCGTCATGGTTCAGTTCATAACCTGGTTTCGGAGTTGCGGTTTGGTGCGAGTTTGGGATACTGGGAATTAATCTGATCCTGAAGGATGTGTTTCTTCTCATTTAGGTGATACCAATCAAATGTGAATGTCTTTCCAATCACATAGCCTACATCCACAACTGTCTTTCTGTAGCTGTTGTAGCTGACAGGGAACATAATTTTGGACTAACCTCAGCATTTGTTGCTAACGATGTACGGTTTATTTTTTTTCCGTGGCAGAACTCAGGCTTCTTTGTTCCGCATTAGGTGCATTTGAGCTTTGCGTGAATACACAAATACACACATACACAAATCATTATACCCCTATAGTACAGGAGTGGTGTAATGGTACATGCATTTGTGCCAGTAAGTCACACCATGGCAAAAGTATAAACGTGCACCATAACCTGGCACAGAAATATGTCTTATATTCACTGTTCACTGCCTCAGGCACTACAGGCTGTACTGACTATCTCAGAGGAGACTAAATGACAGTAGGTGGAACAAACCGTAACTCATACTACTTTAAGTAGTAAACTGCATGAAAAGAAATCTAGCCTTTCTTGTGTCCTGTTGTACTGAACTTGTGTCAAGCAGTGACTCTGAAACTGACGTACGTACCAAACTGTGACTTCTCTGTACAACTACAGTCTTAAAAAACAGAAATGATTGATAGCGAGAACATTTTTATAAAGTACACATTAGAGCCCGTTAGGTAGATGTCATCGGCTGATATTGGCCTATCAGTAATGCACCGGTATTGTCCTGCATTTCTTCCGATATACACTGATATTAAGACACATTTTTTTATCGATTATGATGCAGAAAAATGTGCTCGCGGTAATTTATACTGATATGATTTTAGACTTGTGGCAATTACTATTAAACTGTGAATTATGTTTGATATCCCCATTTAAGGGATCATTGCAAACACTTTGTGTATACTGGCCTGTATACTGATATCAGAAGTTTTTAAATCCCCAATATCTGTATCGCCATCAGCCCTAGAAATCAAGTTATATATATTGTTGTCTTTATACGGAAGCACATATATACTTACCTGAATGCGGATCAGAATGCTCGAAACAATTAAGATTGAGGATCTCTTATTGGCAGCTGGATAACACTTTTCTAACATCACATAATTACAGGCCTGATATGGTATAGTATATTAGCAAACTGATACAGTACTGGTCCAACCCACTGTGGTATCATTGTGTGTGTGAGCAGTTCAGGGACTGGGAATCACCTTGCTCATTATCAGAGAGCCAAAACCCCTGAGACGATCCAGAGATGATCCAGAGACAACTGTCTTCCCACCCGGTGCCCCTCAAATTCCCACCACCCTCCGCCTCCAAGAAATGAATATCAGCCATATATCACGTACATCCCCAAGCCCTCCCTACGTTTTTCTCTTTCATCTGTCCATCAGGAGTTCTTCATGCTTTGATGACAGGCCTCTAAATATGATAGGAAAGTACGACTGCCACAGAGAGATCCTGCCTATCAAGGTGCAATAATCTATGTAAGAGATAAAGAGAAAATAGCTTCCCAAAATGTCTCAGTTTTTAAATGTTGTTTACGGTTTCATGGGCCTTATTTAGTGTGTGTGTGTCTGTGTGTGTGTGTGTGTGTGTGTGTGTGTGTGTGTGTGTGTGTGAGGGTGGGTGGTTTGACTTAATGGCAACAAGGCTCCATATACAAATACAGCAGAAATAGATCACATTCACACGGTGGCCATTTTCCTCTGACATCAAACTCGAATTCTTTCCAAATTGCAAGTTGTATAAACATAGGGAATCAGATAAATTCTATCATTTCACCACTTTCCGAGTCAGTAACTGAAAAAATGGAGGGACATCAGGCCAAGGTTGGTGTTTCAGAATCCACCTTCACGCTGTCATAATGTCACAAAGTATTGCTTCATAATGTATATAGTCATTCTTTTTTTCGATTCCCTTCCTGTGAATAGAGAACAGTCAGTAACATACTGTACATCGGTTACATAAATCACTTGATTTACAGCCTTCGTCAGGATAATTGCCTCTCACATCACTTATTGAAAGGCTTCAGTCTTGCTGCTCTGCCTCCCATCCTGCTCCTCTTAATGGTTTGTCTTGATGGAGCACAGAGGTTGATGGCGACGCCCCCCTAAGGTCTGCGGCACAGGCCCGACACAGGAGCTGCTGAATGACGATGCTGCAGAGGAATAAAATCCCCTCTTTTCTTTCTCGACTAAATGAGGAAACAGGCAGAGAGCACTCAAGTGAACAGCGTGTTGTGACCTTTTCTCCACCTCCATTAACACGCGTCTTGGATAATGGCGTCGTATTCCGAAAAATGCAAAAACCCATCAAGTCCAGGTATAGATGCACCTAAGATATGTTAAAAGTCCATTTATTCACGCCAGGGAGAGTGAGAGATGAGTTTAGTCGCATTAACAACAACAGGGGGTTAATGATATGTCACTACGTTCCAGATTAACAAGAAACGTCAGGCTTCTTGTAGCTGAGCAACAAGTAAAATGAGCATTATACTGTCCATTGTAAGGGTGAATGTCACCTGAGGAAGTGATGTGTGCAGTAGTCTGCATTTTCATCACGGAGAGAAGGTATTTTTTTCTTCTTGAGATATCATTTAACGTCAATCACATCAAGTTAAATCAGTTTTTTTGAACAGCAATTGTACAAGTGGACTAAGTGCTGAGTCACAGCTGATGCAAGATTTTTTGCTTCTCATCGCCTGGCACGCTGGCTTTTCCCGTTTCCCACCATATTGTCGAAAGTGTCACCAGACGCTTTGTAAAGCGTGTGATCTGCGGCTCTGAACTCATCGGAGATCCGTGGGAATTCAGAGCGTAAAAGCTTTACAAGTTAGACACGAGGAAGGGAGCATGAATGATTTCCTCATTTTGAAGTGTTGCGTTTAATGTGGTTTGATGTCGTCTTTGGGGAGGCAAGTCGTCCCTCGTTCTGTTATATAACAAACACTCGTGCCTACACGCATGCAGACCCACACACAGAACAAAAACAGAAATTGACACTGTATACGCTGGTAGTCATTTAGAACAGACAACTAGATGATGTTTCCCTCTTTTATCTGGCTGTTTTCTGAAAGCTATTGAATGTTGTGCGACAGACCAATCCTATCAAATAGCTTCAGTATGACTATCACCCAATCCGACTTAAAGCAGGATCCACACTGACACAAAAACCACAGAGCTTTATTCTGAGATATCCACTGTTAAACACTGTACACTCTCACAGATACATTGTTGTGTGTGTAGTGTGTGCGTCCTTTGCTAAAGCAACATGTTGGTTGATTCTTTGGGGGGGAGGGGAAGCAGCTCTCTTCTTTTAGGCTTTAATCTTTGACCATCTGCTCCGGCCAAACTCTATTTAGATCACACACTACCTCACATAACATACCGCACCTGACACATGCTGAGTCCGTGGTTTATTTGTTCGTCATGGAGCTTTATATGTACCACTTTAACATTGAATATTTTAGCTGAATTGACGTAAATATCATACCAAAAATTTAGGTTTTGTTTCTAGTCAAATCTTTTCAGTTACATGAAGTATGGTGGATTTACTCAACTATGCAAAATTGCATAGCTTTCACTCGCGTTCACTAACTTATGTGTTTACTTCTAAACAATAAGTTGGAAAAAACAAAAAACAAAAATGGTTGTAGTTTTATATTGAAATAGTAAAAAAAAAACCTTTATATTTGGCATTACACTGGAAGACTGGTTCTTATAGTGTTTTTCATTGAACATGAAAAGGACTGCATCTCATATAAACATGACAACATTTATGAAACAGTTTTATAACAAAATCTTGTTCATTTATTTATCAATATATATGCACAATGTACAGTATGTGTAAAAACTTGATTGTAATCAAATTAGGCTTCAATGGCTTGATGAATTTTAGTGCAGTGAACTCAAAAGTCATACTTTTTTGACTAAACATAAAAAGCACAAGTGATGAGCGTTTGTTTCAAGTGAACATAAAGATTTTTACAGTCCTAAACATTTGTGTTGACTTCACAGTAAAATTTTGTGTCTCTGATGAATTGGTGTTCATTGTAGCGTTTTCATGATACTTGAATTTCTAACTTTGATACCTAAGATATTTTAGTAGCTTGAAATATATAGAAATTCAATAGCATCTTTGTTACCACAGTACTTGTGTATCGATACTGCAGAAAAAGAGTATTGAAACCGATTAAAACCAACCACAGATAACATGAATGTTAAATAGTTTTTTGTTTGTGATTTGTCACACTCAAAAAGTAGAGGTTAGCAAAGTCAACAAGCAGTTAGGTCACATGATTCAAGACCCCCAAAGTGTTAAACAGACTCCACAATCACCCTGACAGTGTGAGGAAAAAAAAGGTAATGATAATGATAATTGATAATGATATGCACAGCTATGCTCAAACTGGTCGTAGATATGCTGCACAACAATTTGAACCTCAAATGAAGGTTTTGGGTATGAGTCAGCCGTTAAATTAATTGTGCTCGAGTAATAAATGCAACAAGGTTGCTCACCTTTTTGAGACTCCCGAATGGCAAAATGTACACAGTAAATATGAAATTTGATTAACGTTAAACCCGGCAGGTTCAGGGAGAGTAACACAAAAAAAGGCTAAAGGACTTAATCATGAAATTGTGTTTAGGTAAAATCCGTATAACCCAGATGAATGGCGGGTTCTTCACCTGCTTCTGCTGACTTTCCCCTTTCCATCACATATTTTTCATGATAAGATACATACAAAAGAACCTGCACACAGAGCAGCACACTAAAAAAACAAACACTAGAAAAGGTTATTAGATTACCAGGATGAGGAGCTAGTTTATATAAGATTAGGTGCGAGTGGGAACCTCCCTCCCTCAAGGAAATTTACAGGATTACACTAGTTGAACAGTGGATGGGATTACTACACTGGAAGATCACACGCACATGCACGCACACACTCACACACACACACGCACACACACACACACACACACTCACACACACCACGTAATTTCATCACATATTCATCCTCGAGGACTCGAAAAAACTGACCATTTAAAAGTTACTTGTTGTTGATATGTTAATATCTAAGACAACATGAGGCAGATTCATGTAACAGGATACAGGAAATAACCTTAACAAGCTGAGCCCATTGGCAGATTGTTTAAAGCAAATGAATTTTTTTCTGCACACTGTGCTACACTGCTAATATAAAACTTCACAACCTCTTTTAATAAAAAAGGTCATTTTGAAATATTGTGTAAAACTGTGTCCTCTTCTGCCGTGCCCATATTCAGATGACCAATACTTAACTCAGCTAGCCGAGATAAACCCTTGACTGTCCAGACTAACCCCCCACCAGCTTCAGTTCAGTCTGATGAGGCCAGATTGGCTACATTGAGCCCAAACACACTCTGAATGTTTACTAGTAGTCATAAGCATTATGACACTAACACCATTATGTTAACAAGCGGCCAATTTCACATGGTGACTACTTTCCTCTGACATCACTTTCAGGGGTTTGCAAATGTGGAAATGCTGTGTTGAAGTCATGTAAACAAAGACAACATAGGGAACATGTAAATTAATTCTAATTAAATAATGATGTTAGTAAGTGGTTAAATGCTAACATTGGCCAAGAGATTTTCAAATATGTTGTTTTACCTTGAAACCTTGGCCTGATGTCCCTCCATTTTTTCAGTTACTGACTCGGAAAGTGGTGAAATGATAGAATTTATCTGATTCCCTATGTTTATACAACTTGCAATTTGGAAAGAATTCGAGTTTGATGTCAGAGGAAAATGGCCACCGTGTGAATGTGATCTATTTCTGCTGTATTTGTATATGGAGCCTTGTTGCCATTAAGTCAAACCACCCACCCTCACACACACACACACACACACACACACACACACACACACACACACACACACACACACACACACACACACACACACACACACACACACAGTAAAGCTTCTTGACTGTCTCCAATCCATTAACACAATCCAATCCACGCCTTTCCTTTGATTTGCTCATTGCGGTCTTCTGTTGTGATGCGGTGCATGCTTTTGTGTGCCTCTCTCTTGTTTCCAGCAGCAGGGGCTGGAGGGATGAGGAGGAGGGATGAAGGAATCCTGGAGGAGGCAGTGTTTGCACCCCGCCAGCTCTTTTCCTTATATATAGTCACTGCTTGCAGACTAGATCTGCATGATCACTCTCCCTCTTATTGTTTCCCTCTCTGTGTACAGTTCGTAAACGCCAAGTGTGTGTTTGCCTTGCCTTTGCATCAAGCTCCCCCTTTTGCTTCCATGGCAACCTGGTGCTAGTAATCCAGTTATGATGAGATAATATTAATAATAATTATTGCTTGCTGTTGTGTTGTTGAATTCAAATGCTGAGAGAATGAAAGTTGACTGACAGACATTTATTGAGTCTGTTTTGTAGACAGAGACGGTCGAAGTTAAGTTGTTTTTTATGGCTTTACTGGAAAAACAAGGTGGAAGCATGGGGCCAAATTAAGTAAACAGCAGTAATTATCTGAGCTCTGCAAGGCTCTCCCCCTGGGGTAGAGGTGGAAGAGCTGCACTATGTGTTCACTTTATCTTTGATTTGGAAGGCAGCCATTAAACAATGAGTGTACAGTAGCTGTGCTATCATTTATATTCCATTCCATTTCCATTCATTTTGCTGCCACCAGGCAAAGCCTTTACTGTCCAAGCAGTTGGACCAAACACATAAAGGAAGTCCAATACGACTCCTTTACCGAACTGAATGTTGTGGATTGTATATTTAATTCATTTGATTGAACAGTGAGACACTTCAGGTGAAGACAACCTGTATAACCCAACAAGCGTTCATCATGTGTGACATATTTTTAAATATTCATAGCATATTTGTGGAACATTAAAATTAATCATTATGCTAAGTATCAGTATCACTTGTTTGATGCAATCTTTATAAAGAAAAAAAACACTTAAACTATCAAACATAAAAAATGAGAAAACTTATAATTCAATTGTACACTTTCAAAGATAGTATAAAGAAGGGCAAAATAAGATATAACTAATACATTTTAAAATGTTTTTTCTTTACACAAAAGGATATAAAAATGTCAACAAAAACAAAGACTACCAAAAAAGTTGCCAATAACCAAATTTGTTATTTTAAGTATTTGTATTTGTCCAGAATTTTGCAATCGTCGTATCCCTTTGAAAATAGAAATGCTAAAAGGCAAATTAGATCACCTTACAATACAAAGTACCCACATGTTAAAAACAAACAAAGCTGACCTTCAGTCACAAACAAACCTACAGTGTTGTGTCATAATGAATTCAGTATTATTGACCTTATTGTCACAGGTCTTTGAGTGTCATACTAGTTGCTATGCTACATCCTCCTCCTCCTCCGCTTGTTTCTTCTTTAACCTCACGCTCGTCCCACCCGGTCCTCCTCCATGTTTACTTTGTGATGATTAATGTGGCCGGAGTAAAGGAAAATTAAAACCAAGGTCAAGTTATTGTAGCCATCTGACATAGGTCGTGTTAGTGCTAATTGGGTTATATTTCATGGTGCTGCACCATTTGTTGAAGTTACGCTTCGGTGTCTTTGGTCACTGCCTATTGATTATTTGAAGTTCTATAGAATTTGTTAGGTTGTAGATTCAGCCTGGCCCCAAAGGCTTTCAAGGTTAATTTAACTCATTACCTACATCAGTGTCCTCTATATAGATGTTCACATAGAATATAATTGTAGTATCAGACACTGCCAAGTGCCAACTGAAATCAAACTGAAATAATTACATTTTTTGTCTACTTTCGAGATTTGTATTTAATTTAATTTGATTATTTGGTTTCCTAGTCGCAACGTACACCATGCGTCACTCATCATTCTTTAGACATTTGAAATGTTCTGTATTTATGTGTCCATGTTATATGAGTAATGAAATGGCTTACACTAACATTAAGGAATGTTGTTGCAGTCCGTAAATTGCTGTAATTATTTTCCTAGCCACATACAAATACAAAAACGTCAATATCGTGACCACGAGGATTGATAAATAATACATAGATTTGATTGAGAAATGTTGATATAAAGATATATATTTTTGGTGAATTAATTGTCATATTTATCAGATAATGAAGATATCCTTAGAATAATCTATAAAGTAGTCCTTCGATTAATAGACAAATCAATAAAGAATCATTAATCGATAAGCGATAAGCATTAGGTTCAGCCCCAGTCATGAGTCTTTGTTCCGCTTTATCCCCACTAATTTAGTCCAGTTGCTTTAGAGCAGCTGTATTGTTTGCTAATGTGTCCCAGGGGCTCGACTCCCCACATCCATTTGTCATCAGCAGCCTTTTTTTCCCCTTTAAAAAAAAAAAAAAGAACCTTCACTGAGGCTGAATCAGCTAATGCTGTTATCAGTTGCCATGGAGACTGACCGAGTTGGGGTGTTGCTGTGGAAACTGAGTGGCTGCTCATCACCGCCCACAGCAACCCCTTCCTTCAGCCAACCAACACCTCACAGAAACACATTTGAACGCACACACACAGACAGACACACATTAAAGCGCAGTTTCATATATTCTGCAGATGAAGTATCTGTAAGCAACGGACAAGATTTTGAAATCGCTTTGGTTTCTATTTGTTGTTCAAGTAGTATGGACCAATCAGATTTGAGCGAGCTTTGGTTGCTTACAGGTAAACAGTCCATGTTTGGAGCAAGACAGGCCAAACCTAAATCTACAGTAAAAGCTAAAGTTGGTTCAACCATTGCTTTATGGACTACTGTTTTGAAGGCATGAAATTGGCTTTAACTTTCGCCATTTTGGTCTTTTGAGCCTGAAGTGACCACATTTGGACTAGAGAGTGGAGCCGGGGAGGGTACGCATTGCTATGCCTCTTTGCTAATAAGCGGGTCACTGGCGTTGGGCCGATTTGACAAATTTGACAAGTTTCTGAGGTTCAACACAGCTGAGTTACGGACATGTGGTGCTGAAACTAGGAGTAGACCGATTATGGGTCTGGGTGATTATTGGCGGAGATATTCAGCATTTTTTCCATTAGCAGTATGTTTTTTTTTGTTTTGATTGTCCACGAGATAGAATAAGATTAAAATTCAGAACTATGGCTCTGATGCAGCATCCTGTCTGTCACCACTGCGTGTTCTCCGTGTCCACAGCACTATCTGATGTCCACTTTTTTGTAGTGGTTATAAACTGTTAATGTAGTGTAGACCCGGCTATTTGTGAAACAGTCCGGTCGTAGATGTCGTTTGTCAAATCCAGTTCTATTCTCACATCTCAAGTTGCAAATCAGACTGTAAAATAATAATTGTTGCATGGAAGAGGAATGTTTTTTATCTAAGCACCTTTTTTCAATTGTTCCAAATGAGGAGCGAGCTTCTGCAGCAGAAGGCAGCCGCCCAGACAGACGTGTCTTTTATTCTGAGCACTATGCCTTTTAAGAGCGGCAGCGCTGAGCACTTCGAGTTGAAAATCTCTCAACTTTTCAGAAAGGCACTGTCTCTCTTTTCCTTTTCCTGGCCTAGGCGATAATATTCACTGTATTTTTGTCTCCTATGGATCATGTCATGCACCCACATCCTCATTGCTCTGATGTATGATTTCAAATAAAAAACAAACCGATAGTACACTGCAAAGGGGCGCTGTCGATCATCCAGCAGTGGTTGTCAAGATATAGTACAGAGAAGATGCACGTGCAGCGTTTTTGCTGGAGCATCATCTTAGTGCTCCTGAGTGAACAGCCATAGCTTTATTGCCCTGAAGAAAAAAAAAAAAAAACGCTATGTAGACACGGGCCTGAAGTTTGCCCTCAATCTGGATGTCTGCTGCTGCATCAGGAATGGATACCACAGACATGTGTATAATTATATTTAAACCTCACAGACAGATGGAAACAGAGTATTTATTTATGTAGAAATGTACAATGAGTTCCTCTGGTTATATTGTTCATGTAACAGCGAGGCCTTAATTAAATTGAAACATGGAGGATGATTAATTGGTCAACGTGTTTGGATGTATTGTAAAACATCAGCAGCATGGAAGCTGTGTATTTAGCTGTAGTTTGGTCCAACTGAGTGTTTCTTTGCACATTTTGGTATGTTTTTTGCATTGAATACCGGCCACTGTTTGAATGAGTCATTTAGGACTAAGGCACCAATCCTCCCTCTCACACAGAAGGGAATCGGTAATCACCATGCTCTTTATAAATCTAATTAGCTGCACCTGTAGCATACAACCTCCAGGTGCCCCCATGGCCCTTTTCCTCCACAGGCACTTTAACATGTCAAAGCACAGGTGCGGCTTATAACATTAACGGTGGCTTTATTGTGTCCAAGTGTCCTTGTCAGCTGTGACAGTGTGACAGTGAGCCTGCAAGGAAGAGGGTAATATTCCTTGATTGCCTCACATTGTCTGAGTTTCAGATGGGTTAAAGGGCTCAATCCTGTTACTTTAGCATTTTTCACCTCAGATAGAGTCTACGAGGACCAGAAGTTGATATCAGTGGATATAGGCTGTCACCCCGAGGTTAACACTGAGACGATACCTAACCCACACACTTGAGCACGTCTTCCTGCCTTGCCTGCCCGCAGTTGTTTATTAATTCAACAGTAGTCTTGTTTTCTGCTGTGGCTCACTGTTTCACTGCTCCCCTGACAGTTGTCTCTGTGATAGTGATACATAGCAAAATACACACTCACACACTGCACACTGCCCGAGAGATCCATAGAAGAGGCTTTGCAATGAGGCCCATATGGTGTTTAATACACTAAACACAATATTGGACCTCATTCAAGTGTGTTAGCACAGTTTCCTCAACAATGTTTGGGTGCTAAAATGATCTTGATTGCAATATATGTAGGCCAGAGGATAGAATTATATTAAGGCTGAGACCACGCAGGAGTAAGAGGCACTGTTTTTATGTCTTGCATGCCTTTTATGCATACCTCATATTCTGTATGCCTTTTTTTATTTACCTTGCACTGGCTGTGTGTTAACATCCAGAGATGCATGTTAACACACTAATTAGTGGTGGGTTAAAACATTGATTCACACAAGAATCTCTATTCTTATGTGATCTGATATGGACCTCTCATGAGATGTGTCCCTAATAAAGATTGAATTGATTGAATTGAATTGATTCAGAATTGATTCAGAAATGTCAAAGATTAATTTTCTAAATGTAATAACCCTGATGGCGGTGGAACTAAACGGCAAAACTTCATCCTCATAAAAAGCATCAATTGAAAGCATTACTTTTATTTGCCTTGTGAGAGAATCGTGAAGTAGGCCTTTATTGTGCATTTTCAGAGACTGTAACATGCAAAATGTGTACGTGCAAACAAGGCATCAATGAAAAACAAACTCTGTGAAAGGAAATGACTCAATACTCGGTTAGTTCTCAGTTTGTTTTACCAAAAAAATCCTGCCTCCTGCTCAGCGTCCTCTACAATGATGGCCTTATCAGGAACGAATGCTGCAGCAGAGATCAATCGGACACCCAAGAATCTAAATCCAATGTAATTGTAAGGTTACATTATACCATGTTACGGGCTGTGGGATGAACTTAATATAATGTGCTTACTTTAGAAATTGGCTGGACGAGCCATAACTAATGTCACCTGCGGCTGAACACAGATGATTATTTGGTGGTTGGACATGTTCTTTAAAATACATCTTTGATTGTACTTCTACATCCTTATTCACCAAGACGAAATGTCTCAAGATGCCACCGCACATTCACTTGACAATGCTAGTCCATTGTTCAAAATAAACTGTCCAATCTTCAGTAATTAACACAAAATAATCATTAGCGCTCTTGAAAACGCATGTGGCTCATGTTATGAGAAAAAACAATATAATCTTACAGTCGAACAACAGCAAGCGATCACAACCACAAGCTCTTTGTTATGTGTCTGCTGCTGAGTGTTGTGTGCGTTGTGTGTGTGCGGGCACTGTAGGTATGTGTGTGCCGGTGTGGTGCTGAAGTGTTCACGAGTGCGCTGGTAACACATGAGTGGTGCTGTTTATACTGCTCCCCACGCAAAACCCATAAAGAATCTGTGAAACTCTTCCTTCTGTTGTACGAGCCCGTCATCTAAGCGGTACATTTCTGACGCCGACGGGCGGCTTTTTTATTTGACGATACACAATGGTGGGCCCTTTTCCATGTGGCTGTTGAGGAATTGGCTGAGTGAGAAAAGCCAAGATGGGCAGCAAACAGAGGATGAGAAAAAAAAGTATTATTCAAATTGAGCAATGTATTACTTTATATTTCAGAAAGAAAGAAGTCAGGGAGGGGAAATTCACTTCTATAATTGGAGTAAGAAAGGTTGTTTTTTCACTCTCTTTCTCTCCTTCCTCATCTCCTAGTTGATTTCTCTTCCTCTGTTTTCATTTGTGAATGGAAATTAGGGGTTATTTTGGTCGGCTGTGGAAGAAAAACACTTGCATGAAAGAGCCACAGTGCTTCAGCGGGATGTTTCATCCCCCCTAAATCATACACATTCACACATTATGCATTGTGGATACAGTATTTACTGTGATAACATGATCCAGATAGTGTTTCACTACTTTGTAGCAAAAACAATGGATGGTGGTGGCCTGTATTTTATATTCATTAAGCTACTTTAAAATACTGAAGTCCCTCACTCCGTATCCAAAACACTTTCTCCTGTCTGGTTTAATTCTTCTTATTGGATTCCAAGGTTGTGCCTTAATGTTAAAAGCTACAGAAGGCAGCAAAGTATTCAGAAATATCAGTCACTGAAAAGGAATTGAAGAAGTGTTGAATTCAATAGTGGAGGAAATTTTAGTATATCCACAAGAATACTGGCTCGTTTGAGTTTGATACTGAACAACTGGTTGAATAATGACACCCAGATATGAGCTCTTGTCTTGTAAAGGCAGCTGCTGGACTATTATATTTTTATTGAAAAATGAAAGCACACTACAAATGAAAAGTGTCACTTCATTTGACCACTTTATTAAATAAGAGTTAATTTTGTGTTATCCTTGCTGATTTACAGTAAAGTGATGTAATTTTCTGAACTTACGAGACTTTTCTACTTGTTCTAATACTTACCTTTACCCACTGAGTCAATACAATTGCTGTAGCCTACAAATATTGTGATATTATTTTAAAGCCATATTCAGAAGCTCTACTTGACAAATAAGTCTTGGCCGCAACGTGATGACATGCCAGATTTAGGGTTAGGCTTGCTTCAGCTGATTTACCGCTAGGGTTAAAAACAATATAGGTTTCAATTGAAATCACAAATTTTAACCAAAGTTGCTGACTTTGACTTGTAAAAAAATGTGAAAGCCAATAGTGATAACCATGTTTCTTGATGAGGAAATAAAAAAAACTCAGTTGAAATGCCACACAGTAAAAGGTAAGTGATTTTTAAAAAGAAGTAATTAGAACAATAATGAAAATGAACTCAAACTGCATCGTGTCCATTGTGTCAGAATTGGACCTCTGATGTTTCCATTCATTTAGCTGCTATTAAATTAGAAGTCACATCAACTGCACACTAATCAAGACTCCATCTAATTGAAACAAATGAACAAATGCTCTTGTTCCAAAAACACGATCCCGGCGACAGTAAGCAGTCAATTTTAATGTTGGTCTTTTGTGTGCTCCATCAAAATAGTCCAAGGCAGTATCTTCCAAAACCCCACCCAGCTGAGGGGCGACTGATGTGGGTTCAGTACCAACCACAGAGGCCTGGGAGGATCCGACCAGCTTGGCTGCTGCTGCCTCACTTTTTCCGACATCCCAGCAGTCGCATAGAAACACACAGGCAGACACAGTGTAGAGCAGAGGAAATGAAACAAACACTGAGGCATAAATATGGCTGCAGTTCTGGGAATATTCATGCAAGAATACATGACGAATCAAGTTGTTTACAAACAACTGTTTTGATATTTTAATGATTACTTTGCGGCTTCCTAAAACACAAAGGAGCAAACACCAGACTGGAGAGTGATAGCCATGTAAAAGGAGGAGTTGTCTGCAAAATATCACGTGAATAGAAGCAGACCAGAAATAACACATTTCTGGGTCTTAATCAGAAATAACCACTGCCACCACCACTTAACAACGTGACCAGTCACATTCAAGTTGTAGATTGAAATTTCTATTAACCAATGTGTGAATGTATCATACCTGAAGAGGTGCACATCCAACACTGTGATGGAAGACATTAAGCTTCACTCCTCCTTGTACACTTTTTCTCCCTTTATTTATGTCTTGATCTAAAATTGGTGCTGTGAAAACGTGTTTCACACTTGTGGAATTTCCTGCCTTCTTGAGAAACCGTAGGACAGAGGAAAAAGACGAGAGCTTGCCCTCATATCTAATTTACTGAGCCACAGGTTTGTCTGTGTGTGTGTGTGTAGTCATGAGTGTGAAGGACACTGGCAACCATACAGTCTGTCTAAATAAACAAACCAGAGGAATGTTTTACTCCGTAGGTTAACGGTTGGGCTTGTAAGGATTTTTTAAGGCATACACAAATATTGTTGAACTGAGGGCGGCATAAATTAATCCTATGATTAGTTTCTTTATCAGCCGACCAATCATAGCAGACTGGGCTTTTTTGGAGGGAGGCATTAAAGAGATGGGCACTAAAATTGAGTTTTCAGACAGAGGGGGAATTTTAACAAGACCTTTATATTACAGTGTAAACAATTTATATATTAATCAAACATATTCATATTCAACCGTGTAAAAGTGATTGGCCCATATCCCTATTTTAGTGCAAGCCCGAACATCTTACTTGTCTTCACACTTGAAGTATAGTATTGATAGTCAGGACCATGAGCAAAACAAAAACAACCAATCACCTGAAAATACAGTGTATCTATCGGTTATACTGAATACTTATTGCCATCCATTCTTTATTACACCATGTCTTAGTAAAGACTAAATTCTATGATTAGGTCTGTCGCTTCCACAGCTTTTAAAATAATGCATCATACCTACAGTAGCAAAGTGCTCACTGAGGTAAACGTTTCTGTCCCTTCTTTGCTTAGAGTTGCTCTGAGAAATTTCCCTCAATTACTCTTAAGCTTGGGCTCCTTGCTGGAACTTTAAAGGCAATGTCAGGAGCTCTCTAAGAATAATCTCTCGCGGTCTTTTTCCACACCCCAATTACTCGCCTGCTTTCTTTGTCCTGCTGCCTCCTGGTGTGTATATCCTGTTGGCATAATGAGCTTGTGCTGCTTTTCTAGGAGGGCAGAGTCTATTCTGTTTACCCTTTTTGTGCTATTTCTGTTCCATCAAAACACAGGTAGGGACAGAACTACTCTTTGTGCTATTTTGTGAGTGTTCCCTTGTAAAAACCGAGGCAGGATGATTGAGGGGAATATAGTTAAAATTGGGCAAAAATATATCAACACCTCGTGTAAAATGACATAAAATTGTTTCTCTAAATAAGGCTTGGTATCAATTGAATAAGAATATCCACGCACCAAAACAATACTTTTGTCAGTTAAATATTTTGAGAAGGATAAATGTGTTTTTTTTTCTACAGGTCTGCCTTTTTTTTGCATAAACTCTGCTGCTAAGTGCCCTTGGGACCAAACTCATTTATTATTCCTGTGGATGTTGATGTCCTCTGATGATAGTGGATAATTTGATTTCCGAATCTCATTCTGGGAATTTTGCAGACGCAAACATAAACTGGATCAAGTTTTCATATGTCTGTCTTCCCTCTTCCTTCTTCTTTTTTGATGAAACTGCTTAAATCTAATCTCATCACATCAGAGTTTAATTCCTTTTTCGATGAATAAACTCGTCCCAAGTAGACGATAATGTTATGAGTCATAATAGCCTCTGGGTTGAAAGATGCCTGTCATTGACTCAGTTACGACACGATATCAAACCTGACGTTTGGCAGTTACTGTCTTACAAGCTGAACTTCAGATCTCTCACAAATTAAGTGTGACTGTCTCAGCTTTGGCATGGTGAATAATCAACCTGCTCTGTTTAATCTGCATACAAATAACACAACTTCACACTTTCAGATTGCGTAGCACATACATCAAACTCTGTTAACTTCTGAGGCATGCAGATACACAGTCAGCTGACCTTCATTGCCATCCAAAGTTAACCTTTGTCACTGTGGTAACAAAAATTTGTTTGGTAACTGTTGTTTTTTTTCGGGCAACAAAACAACCTTGTCAGGTTTAGCCAAAAGTCATGGTTGGTTAAAAGTAATTAGTAACGTTATGTTACGTACGTGAAGTTAAATACATTACGTTGTTTACCTTATGGACGTAATTTAAATCAAGTCAACATCGAGTCCTTGTTTCTCCGAGGACAGCTTCTCCCATGTTCTATTCGTGATATTTGTGCTCCACAGAACTTAAGGGGAAGATTCGCGTACCAACTGCATGTTAAATTGAATTTTGGCGCATGTACTGCACATAATTTGGAAGTCTAAAAGTCATGTTATTTGTACGCAGATTGGTGTGACTTGGCTGGAATTGTAGTTATTTCACAGCTGGGAGATCCCTAAAAGGTCAGAATCAGTGGAATATGTGAATCGATTACAGAAACTTAGAAAGACTGGAAATCATTTATTTTAATGGAGGGAGAACAGTGACCAACTTATGCCCCCCTTTGGTACCTCTGCATTAAAACCAGACAGTGAGTACAAGACAGATTCAATGGCAACAATGGGATTATTGTCATAAACAATTAGGGGTGTGCCAAAATATCGAAACTATGATATATCGCAATATTTCATCTTGAGGTACGTTATCGATACACTGGTGCCAAATATTGATATTTAAAAATGTAAAAAAAAAAATGTTTGGATTTTTTTTTGGCCCACCACCACCACCCCTCTTCGGAGGACAGCTTTATCTTTATTCAAACATAGGTATACAACCAAATAAAATTTTAAAAATGGTTTAAGTACCTCTGAAACCCACACATGTAGATATTTAATGATAGTTGTAGTCAGTGTGTGTGTTAAGAAGAGTCACTGTGCAATATACTCTTTGTTTACTTGGCTATCATTCATGTGAAATTGATTGACAATGTTTTGTAATTCCTGTGAAATGGATTCAGTACAGTCAATAAATTCTGAATTTCTTCAGTGACACAGATATCGTGATGTATCATGGATGAAATTTCTTGCAATATATTGATTATCGCAGAATTGCTGTATCGTGATATTATCGTTATCGTGAGCAAAATATCGTGATAGTATCGTATAGCGAGGTACCTGGTGATACCCAGCCCTATAAACAATATAATTTGGGAATTCTTCAATTTTAACTTTGATTCATAACGAGCAATTTAATCCTGGTTTTTACCTGTGATGATTTTCTTAACTAGCATAATTTTTTTATTCAACCCATTTCGCTTCACACTAGTTCATAGCGTGGAACTTTCTTTAGCATTTGTCAGCATTTGATAATTACAAGAACAAGCATCTACTTTTGCTTTTGATCACGCAGTGATATACAAATACAACAAGGATTAAGATTTCCTCCATTTTGTCTCTGCTGTTTGGTCCAGTTCTGTCAAGAAAAGAGCTACACTGCAATGTTCAAGAAGCAGTGATTGCAAAAACAGTTGTACAATATACAACTACAGTATATGTTGTAATATCACCACACATTAAAAACCTATATTGGAAATATAACAGATGTATGTGGTTAAAACGGAAATCTCTTTAAAAGTGGTCTGTATACTTTGAAATGTATTTATAGGTGTATCCATGCTTGTGTCATCGCAGCAGGACTGCAGATCCAGTGTCACCTGGCTGCATTTATTCTTTTCATACAGCAGAGCAGGTAATTTCTTTGACACAATGACTGGGTCCAGGGGTTAATCATGAGCTGTGTCATGTGTGGAATCCAGCCTCTTTGTCAAACACCATTTAATCAGATCAGGAATAGTTCTTGTTAATAACAGCAGGGCAGGAAGGAAGCTGAGCAGGACAGCCCGCTGAGGTCTCTGATGAGGTGTAAGCTTCTATTTATCAGGAGAAAACTACAAAAGGCAACCAAGATAGCATACACACGTACAAAACTGTTACTTTTATGGATATACTTTAAACTATTCTGTCTCACAAAGAGCATGGAGTTAAATTTATGACAAGCTTCTCAAAGCAGCCTTTGTGAATAAGAAAATTCCTGGCATGGATTTCATTCTTGAGGAGAATTGTTGCTTGTTGGAACCAATTCACATGAAGGGTAAAAGGTTACTGATTTCAAGACATTTAAAAACATGACTGTAATTCAGACAGACATTGTGCGATAATGATGCAGAGCTCCAGGAACTGCTGTGTTCCTGAGAAGCTGTCTTCATTTTGATCAGATACACACTGACATCAGTCTGATGAAGGTGTGAAACAAGCACTTACACTGATTAAATGACTGTTGACTGTCTCTTAAGTACTTAAAATTACAAAGACAGGCAATAACAAAGATGTCAAATCGTGTTGTGTGTTGAGTGACATCTTAAAATGTCTCTGCTTTGAACTGGTCTGGCAAAAATCCTTTTCCAGCGTTACAGCTGTCAACATCAGCAGGGTAATGTCTGGACCTCGCCTTGTTTCATTGCGACCCAAAATGTTTTTTTATGGGCTCCCCTCTGCAGCATTTCCTCCACTGCTATTGTCCTTTCTCTTCAGGGGTACAAGATTCAGTCTAATGGGACAAGAAGACGACATGTGTTCAGACTGAAAATAGAACAAGGGAGAAAAAACCAAAACACAAAGGGCTGTGTTTGTGTGGGCGTGTTGCTACAGATAACAGTGAGAAGACAAAGCAGGAAGTCCAGTTTGAAGACCCAGTGTAAACTGCATTTTCTGTTCCTCTCAGGCAGAATTTTACATCTTAGGAAAGTAAATTATTTTCTCCTCGGTCTTGATTCGAACTAGCAGTAGAGTTACTTACGTCCTACATCCAAGGCATTATAAATGGCTTTTGATCTGAAGATGCAGATTCTTACCAAGTGATGTTGCAAAAGTCGAGTGACCCTGCATCTTTTATAGTTGCATTGGGAATGGCTCTTGAAAAACATCTGGATACTCTCAACAGTTGCATACCATCAGAGCATCCACTTCTACTGAGTTCTTAGTCTACAGGAGTTGGAATAAACAGAAAGTGTGCCTGTCTGTGTATGTTTGTGTGTCGCGTGTGTATATTTGAGTATTTTGTGTGTATGTGGATTGTGAAGGTCTTAACTTTGCACAACAACAGAACTCAGAAGAACCCGTCCACTGAAAACTTGATATTTAAACACCCAAACAACCTTTTTTTATTTACGAACAGTCAGTGATGCTGTGCTGTTTTCATTGCATTAAATGTCATTATTACCGCCGATAAAAATAATAATAATAATTGTGCAGTGTCCCATTTCGTGATACTGTGAAACGATTATACTTTCTGAGGTAGTTATTGTACAATCCTGCAACCCTCATCAACTCATTGTATAATATCTTCAGAGACAAATGCAAATGCACAAAAAGTTTTAAATCAGCTACTCTGTAAAGAAAGCACACTTCAGTTTTCTAGACCTTGAAGGGCACCTTCACTTCATTTGCATGTTACAGCACTTTGTGTATCAGCAGTGTGCACCAGCCAGCAGGGTCTCATGAGCTGAGGCAGTGAGTTACAACTATAGAGTCACACATTTGTGTCAGTGCCAGAGGGACTGCTGGACTTTAGTTGGAACTTTGGAAAGAGGAGTCCTGACGCTGTCTTGGTCATAAAGGAGGACACAAACTTTTTCTCCTCTCACAGATAAATGGGAATTCTTGTCGGACTTTTTTTTCTTTGTTTTTCTGGCTGTAGAAATGTTTCCTGGTGGAGATGCTGCAGGAGTAATGGGTCCCAGGCTTTCTGCTGAATGTTCAGTCATTCTGTCCATGTACACACTGTGCCATGAGTCTGAACACAGCTCTTGTTCTATGTCCAGCACTTAAACTGACTTGTGCCTTCATAGAGAGAATATCATGACAGAGCAGAGTTCAGTTCAGCTATTGGATGGCATCTTCACCAATTGCTTCTATTTACTGGACGTTGACTGCTTATGGACTCTGGATGAACCAGGGATGAGAATCAGTAATTCCATGGCACAAACACATGTTTGAAATAGAGTGCATCCGACAATGGGACATGTATTTTTCTTTTTGATTATGAAGGAGGGACAAGAGTTTAGGTTCAGGTTCCTATTGCTAAAATAATGAGATTGCTCTTCGTTTGCTGTGTCCCTGGTCACAAGCTTTGTGCTGTGACATTCAACTGAATTGAAGATCCAGTTTATTCGGAGGTCAGTGTTCTCAAAATTTCCGGAATGAATAAGCAGTTTAGGCCAAATATTCTGCTTTTAGGTGAGGAGGATTTTTTTGTTGTTTTATAAATACGGAATATTATTACAGATTTTTTAAATTCAGTTTCTTCACCTTACCTTCCGAATATTAGAAATAAATTATCCATGTTTCACTACATCTACTTAATAATGCCTGACTCCAAACTATTGTACAGTAAGAGCATACAGTGTTTTAGTGTCTTCGGTTATCCCTTATCTAATATTCAGCTTTTTTCAAATCTAATATTTATTGTTCTTTGTTATTTAAAGACGCACTGTTCAAACTCTGAATTTTGATATTCACAATATTAATGAGATAATAATACAAACGCATAAATATTTATTTTCATCTATAATTGAATAAACAAGCAGTTTTCAGAGGAAAATGGGGTCCCCAGAACACAGAACAAAACCAAATATAAACAGAGTGCAGTATTACAGTGTCTTTTTCTAGTTTGTTTATTCAGTTTATTTAGGCATAAAAAAACTGTCACTGAAGATCTCTCTCTTCTGATTCAAATTTGCTCCCAAAAACTATGCAGTGCACCTTTAACAAGGCATTAATCAACACAAGAACACACAGCCTTCAAATAATGCCAAATCCATGTTTCACCCTAGTGGTAGATTTTGGACGCCTTCAGGAACGTTCATGATCTGAAACTGTCAGATCTCCCACCTCCAGAAACAAGTCGTGCTGCCCTCCCTTTAGTGGACATCCCCCATCTTTGTTTCTGTTACAGTCAGTTTGTGATAAATCATTTTAGATGTTTTTTTTTTTTTTTTTACAGTTTAGTTGTGCTCTGTTTTATCAACTGATATCAGCCTGTCAGCTATTTCTCTATCGGCATACATGTCTTGAAAAAATACATGCTTGTGGTAATTTAATTTATAAGTTTATTGTTTCAGTGCACTTCAAGTTGAGAGATTTTTTATACTACCTAATATTGATACCGACATCGACCCCAAAAATTCAATATTGTTTCGGCTCTATTCTGTGTAAAGTTCCGCAGCCAAAGAAATTGGCTAGTCAATAGCCAACATAAGATGCAACTCCGGGGTTTCTATAGTGGTAATTCAAAATCAGTGTTTAGGGTGAAACCCTAGACCATGGGATGGATGCAGCTCCTTCTCAACGAGTTTGGTTATTGGCTTGGTTGTTGGTGTATGGGTAGATTCAGGATATGTTAGAGGGCCCTCGTGTCTCAGATATAAAAAAAACTAAAACCCCTAAGCTGTCCGAATTGATCATAGGAATGGATTAAGCATTTGACATATTTGCTGCTAAGCATTTTAACATGAATGATTTATGTAGTGTGTTACTAGTTCACTGCCAGTTACACTGACATGAACTCAATGACCTCTTGCTCAAATCCCCCCAGTGGCCCGACAGAGTCCCCACAGGCAGAATGTTCAGGGACTGGGACCAATTAGTGTGTGCCTGCTCTTGTGTGCGACTGTGTATCTGTGTATTTTGTCCAGGCTTTCATGAAGCTTTCAACTGTGTGTTTGTGAGAGAGGAGGAGAGGAGACACGTCTGAGTCTTTGTGGCTGCTGTCGAATGAACGCCGCACACTCACACGTCCACTGATAAGCTCTCCTTTTTTTCGCCGTCACTTTATCTCCTCCTCTCTTTTCTCTCATGTGTGCTCTGCTATTCCCAGCTAAGTGATAGCACCGGGCTCCCCTTTCAGATCCACAACTGATTGGACACCACTATCAGTCATACTTTCCCACCTCAGACGCTTCTTACTACTTTCTCACCTCTGCCTCTACTTCTTCCTTTCCATCTGTCCCAAAGATATACTGCGGTGTTGTGTTTGTGTGTGTGTGTTAGTGTTAACCACGGTGCCACCTGCCACTGCACTCCCAAAGTACTGGCAGCCAAATCTAATCTCTCTCCCCTCCCTCTCTTTCTCCCCCTTATCCTTCCTCACCCTTTCAGGTCTCGGATGTTATCCCTTCTTGTGAGCTTCGGACAACATCCCATCTAGCCAGGTGAGTCTCTCAGTATCTCCTCCCTTCTCTCTCTTTGTTTGTCGTTTCAGCCTCTCCCTCTCCCTCCCTCCCTCTCTCTTCGCTGCTTATGGATGTGTGCGCTGCTGCAAAGATGCTGCGTCACTGTGCCAGTTTCATATAGAGACAGTTGTGATTTTTTACTGTAGGACGGAAGTGGCAGATGCTTTTGCGATGTTCCCACCTGATCTCTGTTTCTGTCTATTATCTTGTCATTTTGGGGAAGGTGTGTGTGTGAATGTGTCATATGTTTTTTGCTCATGTTTCTTAGTCATCATCCAAGACCCCAGAACATATAGAGCTGTATACATTCCTATTTTACATCGCTTCGTCGTTTTTTTTTTTGTGTGTACATGGCTGTATCTGTCATCTGTGTCTGTGTCTGTGTCGACATGTCTAGACACTCCCAGACAGTCATTCTGTCTGGCAGTTTCACTTTCACACAGTTCAGGTGTGCACACTGGAAAGACACATTATCCCCACTAATTGAGACACTGTAGACTCACTCTGTTTGTCCAAATGAATTTCTCGTGTCGAGTCTGGTCAACTCTCTGCCAATTGGAAGTGACAGATTAAAAGGGTGAAGTACAAATTATCCAGAAACCCATCCGGAGAAAGGTTGACTCACCGTCGTCAGAGCTTTTTGCCTTTGATCCCTTTGGTTAAAGTAGCACAGTCAGGCTAGGTTGGTGGATATTAGGGGTAAGAAATGTGTAGTTTACTGACATTACCTCAGATATTTAAGGTCACAATAATCTTAAAATTCCATTAAATTAAGTTGGAATAGAACAGTTTTAAACGAGACAAGACAATAAAAGTAACAGTGCAGTTCAAGATATTGATCTAAGCCTTAGAATTTCTTCAATAAAAGGCAGTGGCGAACAAAAAGTTCTCCAGCCTCGATTTAAAAGAGATTAGAGTTGGAGCGGACCTGCAGTTTTCTGGGAGTTTGTTTCAGATATTTGGTGCATAATAACTGAACGATGCTTCCCCATATTTAGTTTTAAGGTGGTGAAGCTAGCAATATAGCAGTTTATCTTTCTCGTTGGCCTGCTGCATATGTAACTGTGGTTATGCTAATTAGTGATGTTTTCACACTTTATCTAATTCGACATAGAGCCCAGTGTGTTGCTTGAATTAAAACTGAATGATATGTCCGGGCTTGTTGCTGCTAGGTTTGGGTGGTGGTTGATTTAAATTAGTATAAAGCAATATTTTTTTCTATCAATTACTCCCTTATGTCAAAGTCACAAAATCAACACTTAATCTCACAACTCTTGGGATGACAAGTAAAACAAATAAATGTTGGCTTGAACCAAAGACTATGTTAAGATGGACAGTGTGTCAACATTTCATAAATCCTGCCCGCTTTGCGTTAGCAGATGTGACATGGGCCGAGCTAATATGGTTACTGTCATTTGTTGCTCATTCTTGTACCACCCTAGCCCTAACCCTAAACCTAACCCATACAGTGATGTATTTCCAAAGGTTGTTTTCAAGTTATTTGATTGTATAAAAAGAGGCTATAGTGTCATGATTGACATCTCAACCTAACCCACGATGGCGCCGAGTCGGTATATTAGCAGATCTCAATGCCGTGGCTCCATACCCTGATAACTACTGCTTCAAATCTTTCAAGGAGATTTGACAATATCAAGATTTATATGGTGTAATCGCAATATTGACTTTGATTTCTTTAGGTTTTCTTTAGAGGAAGTGGAGATACAAGGCCTCACACACACACACACACACACACACACACACGCACACACACACACACACACACACACACACACACACACACACACACACTTTGGCCACCTCACAACAACATTGACAATATAAAAACAGCTCTCTGTGCAGAAATGTCAGGAATCCCTGCTCTAAGCAGCTTCCTCGTCACTGATGGCACATCAGTGAGGCTTCCCTCTAATTTGCCTCTTAGATGGTTCTAACTGACAACAGGTGACGGTCTTCACTGGCAGTTTCTCGTACATCTTTCTCTCAGATTTTCATAACGCTACAATAAATATTGACTATTCAGCTCCTTTCTATTCTTTAGTGCCCTCTATCAGCTCTTTTGCCTTTGCTCCCTCCATTTAAAACGCACAAACACTGACATTCAGAATGGCCTGGCAGTGCACCGTTTCAACAAGGACGTGCACATTCAAACACAATGAAAGCATCTGATGTGAAAACATGTTAGCCTTCCCTCCGTCTCTCTCTCCTGCAGTCTTCGTGACTGAAAACGTTAGTGGCATTTCCCAGCAGGTCTGTTTGACCTTCTTCTGTTTGTGTAGCCTCTATTTTTTCCCCTGTTCTCCTCACACACTCGATCACACCAGAAAGGCAGGTGGTCCTGACCTGGGTACATGTCACCAAGTTGACATCTTCGCCATTCATCCAAAGCATATAGACCCATTACAAAGGACAAACCATGATGTATACCATTTGTGCATTTCATTCAGTTTTGTTGTGTTATTATATAATTAGAATTAACTTTATTTTACCTTAATATAAATACAGATTTAAGACATTATTTCCATAATGGATATTTTCAATCAAAGCTGGCCTTAAGTGAAAAATGGCAGCTCTGCGCACTTGTTTGCCAGGAGGGTGTTGATGTTGATGGTTGGGTTCACAAAGTTTCTTTTAAACATGAGGGTGATCTTTCTGACCTCAACCATGACCACAGTCTGTCTGCAACCTTAAAGCACCCATATTATGCTCAATTAACATATATTTTATATTTATCAAGAAAATGTTTATATTCTTTAATGTTCAAGAAACTCGTTTCTGCATCACATCTGTTCACCCTCTGTCTGAATGCTCTGTTATGGTGCCTGTCTCTATGAGAACGCCCTCCTCAAACAGTCTTCTCTGTTTGGTTGGCTCTCTCAAGCCTGAGCACCAACCATGTGTTGCCAGTGTTCTTGCAGCCTGCGTGTTTTTTGGGACCTTAAAGCCACACAGAATTCTGTGTGTACGTTTATTGCACCCTCAGGGTTTCCCCTACATGTAATTGACTGTGGCGCACCGCCACGGCAAAATAAAAGCCGCCACACCTTAAAAATTCAGGCATAAATAAATACAGTGTTAGAGAAAGGAAATATTTTACCGTCGTCTTCCACCGCAGTCTTTGACGTGAACTAGCATGTTGGATATTTAGCTTGATAATTAGCTAGATGATTAAAATGGTCACTTAGATCAGAGTCCTGCACGGGTCTTATTTTGCAAACCCACCATATATAAAACCGCATCCGACCCGTTTTCCAACAGTAGCACAAATTACATTCCGTACCCGAGCCGACCCGCTATAAATTGATACCGACGCCTGAAGGAAAATTGGGGACGCAATTTTTAAAAGTGAAAGTGAGACAGCGTGGGGAATGGGAGTTCTGGGAGGGTGCAAGCACGCATTAATGAGCTCATATGAAATATAAATGCTTATCATTTGTGTCGCTAATAATGACTGATGATAAGTGAAGCCTTGAAAATGGCAATCGTAAAACCCGACCCGCCTCTCCAGGCATCCGACCCAATCCGCATCTGTGTCCGACACAGTACGTTATGTTTCACCCGTGGCTGTGTGAGACAGTATAACCAGAGAAAAAAAAATGAAATTCCCTAAGTAGCCGATGGCATAAGTATAAATATTACAGTATGATGACCCAAAACTGCCCCCCCCCCCCCCCCCCCCCCCCCCCCCCCAAGCGCCACAGTCTCAGAAAATACTGATCCATGAATCCATTATTCTCAAGCTGTGGTACGAGAACCACCGGCACCAGCAAATGGCACAAAGTAGCTGAATGGAGTAACCCTGTGCTACTCTATTTTTACGTGATAATGTTTTCTGAGGTGGTACATAGTGTTAAACGTTTGAGAAACACTGCTTTAGATCATTCTGATGTCATTATGTTGTAGAACAATCAGATAAAGACAGTGAAAATTGGTGCACAGTAATATATGGCCACTAGTTTCATGTGATGAGAAGTGCAAAGCTAATTGTAAGATGTTGAAAGACATAAGTATTTGGAGAACCATTTTCTCCAGTATCTTAAAGATAAGGAACCCTCTTCCCCTGTGGTGTTCAGTAGTTTATTGAACCAAGTCAGTTTGCTTCCGAAAAAAAGCCTAAATGTGACATTTGTTATTGATTAGTATATTTTCAGTGTCATGAAACGTCAAGGGATGTGTTTTATTATTCAGCACAACCGCATTAAAAATGTAAGCACTGTGAGGGTGAGAAATGCTATCAACAAGTTCTGAATTATTGAAATAAAGAAGTTCAGTGGAGTTCATTTAATTTATCATTCAAACCTCCTGTAACATCCTTTTAATATTCATGTGAGGGCTAAATGAATTGCTTGTAGGTTTTAGTGATTTCACTAATATTATGTTATTGAGGTCATTTCTGTGTGCGAGGTCCTCTTCAGGTTTCACCATGTATGACTTCCATCCAGTGTGAGGTTTGAATGTAACATTTGAAATTGTAAATATGCCTTGTACATAATATGTCACATTAATAGTCATAGTAATACAGTAAGAGTGAAACAGTAAAGACTACGTTGAAGAATGTAGACAGGGAGGAAGAGAGAGAGAGTGTTAGTAATGTCAGCCACTGCAGCAGTGATGTAATGGCCCAGACTCCCCCCACTCCTCCGGTTAGACTTTCATTTTCTTCCCTTCTGTCTCTCTTCTTGACCACCTCTCCTCTGCATCTCCTTTCATCTCTTTGCGTCTCATTTCATTTTCAGCTCGCTCAGCTGCTCGACTGTCCTTTGCTGTCTTTTGTTGTCAAGGCACTCATACATATTAACTAGAACTAAAATGAAATACATACACATTAGAGCAGGTTTATTCTGCCTTCAGCATTCACAGATATCTTTCTTTGTCCCAGTCGAGAGCTTTATGGGTATGACTGTGTTAGAAACAATACTCCCTCCAAACAGTGACGGGTGCAACATGATTTCTTTCTCAATAGCCAGAAAACAAGAGTTTATACCTGAAAGTCTTAAAAAAGCTTCTTTATATCCTTACGAGCCCCAAAACATCTTAGATTCTTGTAGACTGGCACTCAGTGAGCTCAAAGCATCCTATCTGTAAACTCTTGGTATATACTTATATAAACAGTCTTGGGTAGAGTGGCGTGCAGTTGGTTCAAAGGATGAATTCTTGAGATATTCCCCCCCCCCCCCGAGCATTGAGAGAAGATGACAGGGTCAGTAACAGATCAGATCAGATCTTTTCCAATGATTGTCATAAAACTCTG
The DNA here is from genome assembly GCF_900880675.1 of Sparus aurata. Taxonomy (NCBI): domain Eukaryota; kingdom Metazoa; phylum Chordata; class Actinopteri; order Spariformes; family Sparidae; genus Sparus; species Sparus aurata. The sequence continues at coordinate 23,286,733 of NC_044195.1, read as the reverse complement.
AACTTAATAAGATTCAGTTAACTTGAAGTTGAAATAGACAACTTTTCAACATTCTCTCCTCCTGGCGTGTCCCTGTTGTATTACTGTTCGTACCACTATCGCACCACATCCCCTCAAAGCGAGCTGCGGCGACGTCTCATGACTGCAATCGCCCCGTATCAAGCACCTGTCTTCCCCCTCAAATAATTGTGTGTTGCAATACTCAACTCATGTCTGTGCAGGAAACCTCAGAAAAAGTCTGTGTGTTCAGCTCTTAATACCTTTGTAGCTGCTAACAGAATCTCCTAAGTTTCTCTCGTTGTGTTTGTGCCTTTAAAGATCTGCTATGTTTTACTGTTTCATCGTGTTCGTTTTCAGCTATTTCGGAAATCTTGTTTAGTTACTCTGGGTGAAAACGATTCCTCTATGCTGCTTCATACTAAAAGCCTTTTAATGATGAACTAACGGGGGGCTTTTATTGTGAAGAAGTAACAGGAAATGAATCATGTTTGTTACTGAATTAGCTGATTAGCCACTTTGTTAGCTGTGATTCCTCGACTGTACTGCGGTGATTGGGACAAGCGCGTCTTTGGTTTAAGAGACATCTTCAAGCAGGTATAGCCCAGGTGTGGTAAAAAACTTAAAATCCCTCCGCGCCATGTCAAACTGAGTAGAGCCAGGTCGGCAGATGTGATGGAAAAACGGCACCTGTCTTGTTGTACACGCACACACACACACACACACACACACACACACACACACACACACACACACAGACACACACACTAAGTAAGTAAGAGAAACTTGGACGCATCTTTCTAAGCCATCCTCTCTCCCCCAGTGTGAAGGTCTTTTCTCCTCATTTCTTATGTAACCCCGTACCTCCAACACACGGATCATGCTTTCAGGTCACACACATGCTCACATACTGATTAAGTGTGCACACACACACGCACAATGAAAGTGCTTTGTTCTGTCTCCAGGGACCGCACATCCGGCAGCCACCTGTCAGCCCATATTTAATGCAGTCTGCAGGGGTGGTGTGCGTGTGTCCGTGCATGTTTGTGTGTCTCAAGTGGCTGAGCTGCGAGTAGCTCATGTATTTGCAAAGTGACTGGACTGGGGTGAGGAGTTAAAATATATGTGCTGACTCCTCAAGGCCTTTCAACCAAAATATTTTGCAGCATTGGATTATTCAGTAATACTGTAAAATGAATTCCTGGAAGGTTTGATTCTGAATCAGTTGGTTATGTAAAGATTTAATTATTAATGAGTCTGTGGCCTGCAAGCTAAGGCCTTTACTTCTGCTGTTTAATACTGCAATTAAACTCCAAGAAGAGCGATAGCATCTGTTGTTTCAGCAAGTTCCCTGAAACCTTTTTGGCCCAAAACCGAATCAAACTTTAAGCATAACGTTGTCATATTTATTTTGTACTTGCAAAACTACTTCCCCCCTAATATATAAGCATGCAGTCGGGATTGAAATCGCACTGCTTTTAAGGGCAGATAACCCTACACACATTTGTGAAAGAATACCAGAATACCAAACGCTTAGTCTTTTATTTTTGTTCATACAGAATGCCTTTGAAGATGAAAAAGAAAGCGATAACTGCATGTTTTAAACTTCTAGTTCAATAGACACTAATCCACCCAGTCACATCGAGCTACTCGCGAACATCCCCATGTGACTGCCTGTGAAGGCAATTTTAAAAGTGTAAGTGATACCTAAAATGAAAAATCTGTGGTATTCAATAGAATGTTCCCAGAGTTTAAGCGGGACAAAGTAATGATTCTTCTCTATTAGCCTCTCATTTATCATCCCAACTCCTCATTAACCTGTTCTTCCCTCTATATCACTGTGTGTCCGTGTGTGTGTGTGTGTATGTGTGTGTTCCTGTGCCGTATTTGTGAAATAGTTGTCAAATAATTGAGCAATGCCAATATAAGCCGTGGTAGTAACATGATACAGATATTAAAGATGATGTTTGCAGCAGCTGGAGGTTTGCTTGGTGATAATACACCTTCTAGTGGCATAAATCTGTCTAAAATATCATACTTAATACAATCGAAACAATGTATTAGTAGCAATTGCTCTTCAGTAATAACTCAGTGTGGAGGTTGTGTGCGTAACATTAGCAAGTATGCAGGACTTGGAGACGTAGCATTAGTGCGCTGGGCAACAACGAACCTCTTATCATTTTCTCCCTCACATGTCACAAGCGCAAACAACTCTTACCTCACGGACACTTACAGAGGGAAGACACTGCAGTTTTGTGTTCTTTGTGTTGTGTTCTCTCATTTAAATGAGAATGTTGAGATGTTGATGCCTTTAATGCTGAAAGTGCAAATTTTCTCCATTCTCGCTGTTTTGTAACAATATAGTATACAGTATGTTTTTATATAGTTTAAAAAGCCCTGTAGCTTCAGTTAGTCATGCTGTTGCAATGGTTATTAAAATAATGTTTAAGCATGAATTACGCAGTATTTATTAACCATTTTGCAAAGTGTTATAAACTATGCAGCTTTACAATAAATGGTTTACAAAGCATTGCACATTGGAAGCACTGCCTCTCAAGTTTCCCACGTATTTTATTCAAGTAAACACTGACAGAATTCCTAAATCTAAACCAGAAGTTTAGAAAAGTGAAAATTATCTAAAAGGAAGTCCTATATCTCAATAAAATGCTTCTTTCTCTGTGATTATGTCCTATATTAAGTGTAATAACATATTTTGAGAACTTAGAGAAATGTACTTGGTAAGATTTTGAGTTTTTTGTGAGCAGCATTTTCTGGTTGATGGTTGACCACCTGGAAACTCCAGAGAGGCTCTTGGCAGATCTTCTCTAGGCGATCGGTGCAAAAGTGAAAAAAAAAAAAAGGACAACCCTGTAGGTCTAGTCACATGGTATAATTTAGACCTGGGATGCTTCTCAAAGTCATAACATCGTGGACAAATTTGTGAGTGTGTGTGCCAGAGACTGGCCACGGCTCCAGAGCTTCACCAGACGTCTTCTGGTTTCTTTCTGCTGTCTGCTGCTCTGTTCCAACAGCTGCAGTCTATCTAAAGGCGTCCATCAAAGGTTTTTCTTACTCATTTTTTCTCTCTCTCTATATTAATTATGAGTCATTTCGCTTCAAAGCATTTCATTTGCATTTTTATTGGAAACTCTTGACCATACATAATTGAAGTTACATGGGCTGATCATGTAGGGCAGCATGGTGCATCTCACAACGAGCTTTAACGCAGCCTCTTTAGACAGATTTGTTTGCAATTTTCTGGCAGTAATCACCGGATGATTCATTTTTATGACTTTTCGTGCCACATATGTTTATAGTCCTGTAAAAATCATAACTATATTTCACCCTGAAACAACTTGTCCTCCTCACAAAGAAGTGATTTGTGCGTGCACCATAGAGTACCGTAAAGTATCATAATGAGGTGCAGAGTCGTGCTCTGTGCCAGAGGTGTGTTGTCTCCTGGTATAATGCTCTGTGTGGGAACCAAACTGCCTATACACAGAGAACATACAGACCTGTTCAAGGTCCTTGTCTGATGCATGACTCACTTGTGACCCTCAGCTGTTGTTCAGCCGAGGCAAATAACACGAAAGTGTCTTCTGCTTTTCTCTACAACGTTGGTTTCTAAGCTCTCAGGCTTTGGCTCACTTAGCCACAGGCTGGCTCACTTCACTCACTCTGTTCTCTCTGTTCTCTGTCGAGTACAACCCCAGAATGCACTTTCAGAATGAGTTTCTTGATGATATAAAAACTTGCATAACAGTCTCAGACTGACTGATTTGATGCATTAAAAGTAGAGCTTCAACAGTTTTGATAGCCGATGGTAAGAAAATAAATGCAGAATATTTTGATAATCTGTAAATTGTTTCAGTCTTTTTGCAAGCACCCAACTGCCAGAATCAACACTCACAATGTCTGTTGCCTGAAACCATACATTTGTTGAAACTATACATGTCTATAGGTTCAACTTTCTTTTTTATGCCGCCACAACTTTCATGGCTCCATCATCTAAGGCTTCCAGGATTTGGTAGCTTGTGCATTTATTGAGGACTACATTTGCCTTCAGGCTAGAAGTAAACGAAAGCTTACCTGCTGGTTCCTCTCCTCCAGCGCTGACTTGATCAACTCGTCCAGCTCACACTTTCCATGATCCGACCGCGATTTAGCGTCGGCACTCCAGCGACAAGTAATTAATTGATAGCCAAATGGGAGACAGTGTGCTATGACATCACGCTGCACTGACAGTTTGGTTAGATTTAGGCAACACACCTACTGGGTTGGGGTAATGAAAACATTATGTCTTGGCTTGAAATACCTGTTAATTGTGGCAAAACTGGTGGTCTTGTTAAAAACAGGGCTTTGTTGCCAGAATCATGGCTGAAAATAAAAAAATATCTAGTACTGTCATGCTCGCAAATGCTGAAAAACATTCTCGACCGCTTTCACTGGCATCACTTTGGGCCCTGGGAAATTGTGATATTGTTTTTTTTTTTTTTACATTTTAGGGGCAATAGCTTCAAACTCGTCAAAATAATCCTTAGTTTCAGCCTGAGTGAAAGTTTAACTATTTAACCAGCATTTGTCCAAAATACAGTACAAGAGAAAAAAGGCTTATTATGAGTGGCTTTTTGTTGTCTTCAAGAAAATGTTTGTGTGCCCTGTTTTCATGTAAAGACATGCTGCCAAAATGCCATGGGCATGTGCAAACATTTCACTATATGTATGTGGATTGAGATCATTTTGTTCCATAAGTTGGAACGAATTTTAAGGAGAGCAAGAGCATTGCAACATTGAGAACATTTTGCTGGATTAAAATCTGCTGCAGGAGGCTGTCAGAGTTTTATTTATTCTGATTATCAGGCTACTCCTGCACTTTTTAATCAAGTGTGCAGGCATCTTTTTTCTCGCTTCGCTCCTCCAGAGCTTCCACTTCTTTTATTCAGTGGAATATAAGAACATGAGCTACTTTTTGTTATATGGTAAAGGAAAGGCCTCACAGTGCTGCTGACTCACTCAGCTTTGATCCTCTGGAAAAGCAGCAGCTGTCATCAGCACTCAAACTACTCTGCTAATAAAGATGTATTGAATGTTATTGTTATGAAATGTATATTTAGGTATCAGGCACACTTCTTTAGCCGAGGACGAGGCAGAAGTACACTGTTTTTTCATGCTTGTGGCAGTGAGTCACCTTGATGAGAGTTGTTACAGACTTTTATCCTTTAGAAATGTCTTCATTTGGGAAGCAGATGCTGGAAAATTTAAGTGTGTGTACAGTTGGATGTAGACAGTTGTCGCAGTATAAGGCGTCGCAGTTGCCAGGGTACAAGGAAGCTACATTAGCGGTCCTGGAAAGAGAAAGTTTGGAATAAAGCTGTCTTCAGAATTTGGTCTAATTTCAAAGATGACTGATTTTACTGAAATAGAAGCTGCAGACACATTTAGAGGGAGGTTTGCTTTCCATGCATTAGATGAGAAGATTGATACCACCTCCATGTGTGTTGATTTAGTTGAAACTAAAGCCTGCAGGAAGGCAGGGGGGAGTTAGCTTAGCTTGATGACTGTGAGCAGGTGGAAACAGCTAGGTTGGTCTTTGAAAGATCTGACCTTCAAAATTCATCAGTTAACTCATTATTTTCACAATTATTTCTCATGTGTTTAATCTGTGAGAAATTGATGTAATGGGACAAAGCTTCAGACGTATGAGTAGCCTGAATTCTTTTTTTTTACTATATCCAGAGCCAGGCTGTCTTTATGCCTAACTTAGCTGATCAGGTGCTAGCTGTAGCCTTGTGTTTAACAGTGCAAATATTAGGCTGGTGTCTTCACAAGAAAAGAACAAAGTCTTTATCCAGTATGTCAAATCATTACTTAGATTTCACTGTTAAGATGTACAAAACCTTAATCACTAAATATAAAGCTTTGATGAATGTTGTTACACAGACTGTTTGTCACCATGGATTAATGAAATACTTGATTGTTGTCTTTTTTTTTTTATCTCAGACAAGTTGTCTCTTTGCCATTACATTATACTGTAGGCACTATAATCACCATCTGAACCAAGAGTCCATGCATTAGCTGATTGCTTTGGACAAAATACAGCAGAAATAACAAGAGAAATTTGAGTATGCATATACAAGCTAAGGACAACTACTCAAATAAAAAATATTTTTCTTGTTCTCATTGAAATTGCTCGAGGAAAGTTGGATTACACCTTTTGGCAAAGGTAGCAATGATATATAAAAAAATACTTTTTGGACTCTCCTGAGGAAATCCTGTGAACAATAGAAGTGTTTCTAACCAGTTCTACTAATTGAAATGTTAAGATGCCTGAAACTAATTTGCTTAAAAGCCCTCGCTTGATTTCTGTTGTGTAAGGCTGTTAATGTTTTACATACTGGCAAGCGAGTGACACCCTCATCTCTTATGCACTCCAAATATTTCGAATTAAGAAGAATGTTCTGATCAACCTGCAGCCATCAGTTCTGCTGAATAGAAAACATACTCTTGAACGGAAGTAGAACAAATGCTCTAGTCTCCAGGTATTCATCATTTTGTACCTGCAGGTGCTTCTAATAATAAGTTAAGCTCAGCAGTCATAAAATACCCATTGTCAAACATTTAAATGCTTTTTTAAAATAAGGAAATATAGACTCTGTGACCAAAAATACAAAATAATGTGTAAGCATGGAATACATTTTTGTAATCTTTTAACTGACGTGTCCAGTCGACTCTATAATAATATTCTAGTTGCAGTTTCTTGTTTGTTTTTTTTATGGATTTGTAACACTTGTTAAATAAAGTACATTTTCAGTGGTGTTGTTCTGTCATGTTTAGTCATTTGTTTGGCCCATCTCTTTGATTCATAATTAACTATTCTACCAAATCACCATCCATCCATCTGGGTTCAGTACACAAACAACAAATGGTTTTATCAAACTGTAGGAGTGTAAATGCAAATTATCTCTACAACAGATGATTGGTTATTATGGCCATTTATACGCTAGTTCCAATATATTAGATACACACAGATGGGTTTGGGTGTAATGTCCTGGTCATTTTTGGAGGCTGTTGAATCACACTGTTTTATTTCATTTATTCATTATTTTAGAAGGACAACACACAATATTCAACATTTCTGTAAACGTGGCAGTTTTTACAACTGCAGTCGTTTGCTTGAAGCATGTAAAGTGATAACATCTCAGCCCAACTGCCAGAATAAAGTGTTGTCAATTAATGTTTCTGCAAACCAGTCAAATTTGTTTGTGTCGTACCCTACGTACTAGGGGTGTCAACGTCTACACGTGTAAACGGATACACGGATAACAAATCATAACCGTTTAGAAAAATCAATAACCGTTTACACGTCTTTTTTTCTTCCTCCTCCTCCTCCTCGTTCATTTCTCATCAATATATATAGTATTCAGGGTTTCCCCTACATGTAATTGACTGTGGCGCACCGCCACGGCAAAAAATAAAAATTCAGGCATAAATAAATCCAGTGGAAATATTTTACCGTCGTCTTCCACCGCAGTCTTTGACGTTAACTAGCATGTTGGATATTTAGCTTGATAATTGGCTAGAGGATTAAAATGGTCACTTAGACCAGAGTCCTGCACTGGTCACCGCATCTGACCCGTTATCCGACAGTAGCACAGATTACATTCCGTACCAGAGCCGACCCGCTATAAATTGATACCGACGCCCGAAGGAAAATTGGACGGACGCAATTTTTAAAAGTGAAAGTAAGATAATGTTACCTGAAAGCTTCAGATAATAACATTAACTAACTATACACTTAAATGTTCCCACTAGTGCAGTTATCCGCATACATAATAGATGAATGGGGCACAATGTTACGTTGATATAAAAAAAAACAAAAAACCCGCAGCCACAGCCAGTGTCGCGTCACGTCACGTCACTTCAAGTTGACTGGGGGACACGATGGCGGCGGTCAACAAGCGGAACACTGTGTGTTTTTTGAACAAACTGCCAGTGGAAATCAAGTTGAGTGTAGGCTATGTCAGGCAAAGTTGGCTTACAACAACAGCACGGGATCCATGCTAAACCACCTGTGATGGAAACACCCGAACAATTTGGAGGGAGAGACTGCTGCTGGCATCGGTGCTACCACAACTGCGATAGAAAGAGATCATAAATCTCAGACGTGTAACCGTGTACACGTCGGTTAGAAGCCCCGTTTACACGTGTAGAACAAATTGTAAACGTTGACACCCCTACTACGTACCTCTGTAAGGCTATGTGTTACATCTGGATACATTTATGGAGACCTTGTGAAAATTTCAGACCGTCTTGTTGTCAGATATTTTTTACAGAAAGTCAGGACATCTCGAAACATGTACATATCAAACAAAACAGGTTGTTGTGTGGATCAGGTCACAGAAAGCCTCAAAACAAAATTAACTTGTTCTTTTCTGTCTTGTCTCGCACCTGCTTTCGACTCAATACACTTTCACATGGATCACTAAATACTTAAGTTTACAGAAGTTTTCACCACAAGAAAGTCCAATTGTCCAATTGACAGGAGAACCTATTGAGAGTGCCTGAATGTTTTCATAGAAATATCAGTACTTGGTGCCAGAGTATCGATAATTGCATCGCAAGAGACCAGTGTGATATAATGCTGTATCAATAAATTGTCCCACCCCTGATTAAAATTAAATGTTTACTCTTTTTTATGTAATGCGCTGCTTTTTTGTTGATTAGGGGGACATTGTTTCTAATCTTCAGACTAATGCAGATCATCTACATGAGGAACTGATAAATCAAATCTTGAAATAAAAAAAATAATAATAATCAAACACTTCTTTTCACAATCTGCAGGTGTGACAAGAAGACTGTCCCTTGGCTTTCAGTTGTCCTCTGTCAATCTTGACGTCAACCCGGTGAGATTTGGAGACAAGGCAGAGTTTTTGCATCCAGTTTGACTCATCGTCTCGTCCCAGGCCACCCAACCAGGTAAGAATGTGGGGGCTGCATTATAGTTTGATTTTGGAACTGATTTTGCTCTATATGATTTATACAATGATCACATGCATTCTTTTTAAATCCTAGCCGCCGCTCCTTCAAATTTTTTTTTTTTTTAATTGTCGCAAATACACCACCGCCACATCATATCTCCACCTTCACAGCAGAGTCCTGCACTGGGTCGGGTGTCGCGAGTGCTGAGGTAAACTAGATAACTATCTTGCTCAGTATCTACTCTTTGGACTAGATCCCCCCGCCCTCCCCCAAGAACTTACTGGTGCCATCGACATTAATTACTTGCGAGAGCGCGGCCTTGAAAGTGACATCACGTCAAGCTCCCAGGCACCAGGTCGGAGAGTCAGAGGAGTGTCATCTTGAAAATAAGGCAACGACTCACCGGAGAAAAGGTAGACTTATTAGCTTAGGAAAACTTATAATAGATTTTACAAGTTCAATAGACATTCGCAAAATATTGATGGCCAGCTAAGGTTACGTAACATATCGGTAGCTTAATTAATTGGGCCCGGTGCCAACTCAACTCAGTGTCGCTAACGTGAGTAAACTAATTGCTAGCATTATGCGAATATATACACGCCATGATGTAACTGCTGACTGCATTTTCATTTAAACTGTGAGAGGGATTTTTCAACAATGAATAGGGTAAGACATTTATAATATATCATTAGACACAAACTAGAAACAGTTTTAAAATGATTAGGGTGTAGGACATTGAGAGAAACAATCTCATTATTGTTTCTATTTGTAGGTGAAGACTGACTTGAGAAACAGACTGCAGGGGGATCACCTTGCAGCATCTATGCTGCTGAGCATCAGTGGGCCACCTCTCTGAGAATTTCCGTACAACAGAGCCGTAGAGCTCTTCTATATGAAACCCAGAAAAATTCATTGTTCTGAGCCTGGGTGCAAACTTTGCCACTGATTCTACAGCCCCATCAAGAAATTATTATTTATTGTTTTATTGTTTTATTTTTTATTTTATTGTTGTATTTTTGTTATTTTTTTTTATTTTTACATTCAGCCCTTAAAAAGCCATTTTCCATGCCAGCTGTTCAATAAAAAGGGGGATTATGCTGGGCATAAAAGTAAAATCTGCAGTCAAGTGTCATTTGTTTACGCCGCCACGGTTCCCCGGAGAGCCTGCCCCCGCTGCTGAAAAAAATCCTAGAGGAAAGGCTAATTGTTTGCAAACTAATGACAAAATGACCCTACTTCGTTCTTGATTCATGACCTCAGCAAACAGTTTCCAAATTAGGAAATGGTTTCAGTCATGCTCATTTTGTAAATCTTGGTCCCATTTGGAGTAAAATAGATGATAAAGTAGGCTATGGTTTAGGGCATTGCTACTTTGGGATTGACACATCACTCAGTGCGTTTACATGACACTCAAGAAAACCGAATTACTGGGGTAGTCCGATTATGATCGGATTTTTAAGATGCATGTATACACCTTAGTCTGACTAAAATCGGACCGGATCGGATTTCTCATAGTCGGATTAAAATACCTAGATTATTCGATTGATAGTCGCATTACTCCTGCATGTATACATTCTATCGCCATTGTGCATCTAGTTTGTGTAATTAACATGTACACCATATACGAAATGTACGAAGATGTAGCTTCGTCTCGCTCTTCGTACACCATCTTTCTTGAATGCCGAGGCAGCTGGTGACGTAAAGCGGTCAGCCGGAGGTGGCTCTGTTACCACTAGTTGAAATGGGTACAGCGCCACCTATCGTACCGGGGTATGACATGCTCTGGCCAATAATCCGATTTTCTCAAAGGCATGTATACGCGCAGTTGTCTGATTGAGTTGCATAGTCGAACTACGGCTGTAATCCAACTAAGCTGTGCATGTAAATGTACTGACTAACACAGCATGGCCGCAGGTTCTCAGTCAGATCCAATCAGAATTACACCGTCTCATTCTAAAATGGTCACTTCTGGCTGCAGAAAGCAAGGTGGTGACAGCCAAAGCTTCAGAAAGGGAGTCCACAAAACCAATGGGTGAAGTCATGGAGAGTTTATATTTGATTCCAAATTAGCAAGTTAAAAGTAATACCCCAAGCTGTTGAGAAATGCGTCTTGAGGAAGAATAATTGTCACCTTTTACGTTGTGTCGTATTAACTATCTCTCTCCCCCCTGCAAGGTTAACTAAACAAAACCTAAACTAATGCAAGTGTACAGCCTAAACGTCCTCGAGCTCATAAACTACATTGTCTGTAAGGACATGAATGTAGTTCTGGCAAGGCTCCTAGTTTCACCATTGAGGCCTTTTAATCATTGCTGGCAATTTAATGATGAGAAATAAAGCATTATTGTGCACCAGGTGTGCTGTGGCAGCTTGCCATTCACGAATGAATGAAGCCAAAGTAAAGCCATAACCTCAGTATCATTATAATAAACCTTTTTTCTGTCCCACATTCATCAGCCCTAAACATTTGAGATGTGCTGAATACCTGTCAGAGAGAGAAAAAGAAACATTTACAACAAGAGATGGAGAGAGACAGAAAGAATGCCCGTTACCTCCGCAGATGAAATGGCCGTGTGGGTGGATGTACATGTGAGTGCAGGCTGCTAGGAGCTGTGAGTGGGAAGTTGGTACTGAGTGGGAAGAGAAGAGCTGCTTTAGTGAGACGATCAGCACCAAGGCCCGCTGAAAGGCAGTCACGCTTTCATGGCTCCTCTTTTGTTTTCCGCACTTGTACAAATGTAGGTTGCTGATGGATTGGTGGATGAGAGTGTTTTTATGTGTGCCTGCCGTCGTCTGTATATGTGTGTAATTGTGAGGGTCAGGATTTGGTTTTTCTCTTTGCTATTATTTTAATGCAAAATCCTAATGTAGCAAACTGTAGAGGTACAGAATGAAAAGACTGGGTAGAAACAGCACACTAGATTGAAAACATGTACAAAAAGACAGCTTTTTTAGAAATCTGTGCAACTTAAGCAACATTTAGTCCTGAACTGATTTATATACATTGTTTTTGTCAAAAACATGAAAGACATCATTACCAGCATTGTCAAAAAGTCTTGTGAAGAGGGATGTTCCAGTCCAGTGGCTGGTTTCATTACAAATAATTAATTGGTTGTCAGATGTTATAGTTATATAATTATTTTAACAGTGCTGCTATAGTGGGAGATTACACTTCTCTGGCTGACAATGCCAATATCTGTTATTTTATATCTTCAGTAAAATAATGTCAGTTTGGTCAGACAACCCAGGTTTTAAATGTTTCTTACAGCAGCAGAACATAGTTAGAGTTTGATATGGTTGTGATACATTTATGCAAAGAAACAGGGGACTGATGAGCAAATATCTTAAATTCTGTATCCCGGGGTCTGCAGGTGGATGTTTGGGTGGTGCAAGGGCTGAAAACATAGGCAGGGCAGCAGTGGCCTTGACAGGGCAGAAGGAGAGATGGAGCTCTGGTCGACTGCCTGAACTAGTTCACAGGCGTCGCTTCATTTCGTCCCTGATATTTTTACTTCACACATAAAGCATCTCCACTAGTGTTATGTGAATCGTAAGAGTTGGTTCATTGAGAGAAACAGGAGATGGCGCTGATGCTTCGAGCAGGTGAAATTAAACTATTGTAGAAGTTACAGTCTCCTCAATGCTCCACACACATCTCATGTTTTCGTGTAATAACATCATTGTCTCTTGGACCAGAAGCTTCAGTGGATGTTTGGGTCTTATGGTCAGTGTACATCTTTATTTATGCGCTGAATGTCTTCATTTTTTTTTTTGTAATCTATGTTTCCATTAACTTTTAGGCAAAAGTTGACTCTTCACACCTCTTCCCTCCCTGCCTTCCATCTTCATTACCCCCTTGGTCAAAGTCCTAACAGCTATAAATCACCCTGATGATAATTAATATATTCTGTCATCAAACTTGCCTGTTTGCCAGGTTTCATTGCCCACTCGCTCCGGCTCTGCTTCCTCAAAACCTCCTTTTATGCTACTAGTACTCCACTGGGTTAGCTGCGCAGCTATCAGAGCTAACTAGCAGCTATAGTCTACAGTTAGCGATGTTACAGGAGAAGCGGTCCATGTTGCAAATGTCCCTGTTATACTTTCATTCCGGCCCTGATGGCAAGCCACAGCTCCTGACAGTAGTGTGAGGTATTTTCGATTTTGCTTTTTTTCTGGAACTTAGCCACAAATGAAAACTTGGCCAACTAAGACTCTTCTTATTGATTAACAGTTTAGTCAACTATAAACTGGCAGTGCTACTGGGCAGCATATGTCCGACATTACACCATGTTATAGATTGAGTTTAAACAACCACAACTGGTGCCAATTTGTACGTCCAACCAACAAGACTTCCCTCTTCTGCTAATACTTCACATGACAGTGCTTCCACTGCTGCTTCAAAGGACAGCAGTCATTATTCACACAACTGCAATAGTTCTCTTTTTGGTGAAATTCAAATATACGTTTTTTTAAATGTTTGAACAAACGACCAATACATAGTTACATGTGAAATGGGCAGCAACTTGTCTTTTACTGCGTCTGTACCTGGTCATGTACATTAGGTATTCAAAGGCCCATCCGGGGCTAATTACATAATTCCTGGATTGAAGCTGCTAAGATGCGTTTTTTTAATGCTTTTAACACCTTCTTACCCTCATCCTGAAAAACATCACAAGTGCACATATTTCTGAGATGAAAAGCCTTTGAAGCTGCGTTTACTGTACACCTCCGCTACAACTCTCCTCTGACAGCTGATTTTAATGAGGTCTTCCTTTAACCACATCTTAAAGCATGCATGAGGTGGGTTTCATTTCAGATTTTAAAAAACGACAATGAGTAAAATCTAGAAAAAAATGACTGGACGATTCTTACCCTATGAGATAGAATTTTGTGTGGAGCCTATACAGACAGTATGTAAAGGACATTTGAGCGCCATATAGGGAGGGATTTGATCTAGCTGTTGTGGATAAAATTACCTGACCCTGAACTACTTTAGCTTGGTTATTCACAAGTAACTCCAGTCTCTCCTGCTCCAGGAAAACCAGCCTCAGGGCTAACAAGAGCTTTCTAAACAAGACACAAAAAAAATATAAAACATGGAATAAAACATTAATAATGAATAGTTTGACCATTTGGGAAATCTGGTATTTGCTTTCTTGCTTAGATAGAGTTAGATACCTGAAACCACATATCTGTATGGTACATATGTAGCTGGAGCCAGCAGCTGGTTATTGTAGCTTAGCGTAACATTTTTATCCATCAGCCCAGTCATCAAGATAAAATGTTAGCAGTTGATATTTTATTAACCACAGCTATTGCCAAGGTTGTATGTGTCACAGGCTATGCATCCGATTGATATTTGGACAAAAAGTGCTACATCAGGTTTACTGTAACATCGGGAGTTGGAGGGGATATTCATAAGGGAAGTCGGGCCATCTCCAGCTATGTTTGTGATGTCAGAACCGGGTGTTTTTTAAGGACATTTCCAGCATTGTTTTTGAAGAACAAAACAAGTAGTTTAAGCCGAACCATGATGTTTTCCTAACCAAAGCCAAGTGGTATTGTGCCTAGACCTAACCAGACCTTAAGCACAGTGTTGTAACAAGATAGAATAAGACAATTAAACCCAAACAAATATTAAATTGTAACACAAAGAAGCATTTTTAAAGTACTTAGCTTACATTATTCTGGTGGTAATTAATCCAGACACAAATAGAAAAAAGTACAAAAATGACATTTTACTAGAAATGATGTGCCAGTCTGTTATTGCCAAGCAACCAGCTGAAATAAAACCAAATTTTGCTCATAAACTTTGGTTTTTGAACAATTACTATGTTCATACTAAGCTAAAGTCTCTCTGGCTAACTTTTTTGTTTACCAATGATCTTGTTTGCTTATGTCCAAAAAACTGTAATTTTAAAATTATGCCTGAGTTTGCTGTCAAAGATCTGCATGCGTGCAACTTTAAGCACTCATACATACTGTATATGTACAGTTAACACACACATACAAACACACACTCAGAGTAACTACATCTTGCATCCCAAAGCTCCTCTCCATGCTCTCTGGCTCCTGCAGTGAGACGGCCCTGTGAGGAGAGCCCTGCAATGCAGCATCTGTGTGACTCACACACATGCACGCACACACACACAACCCCATACACACACAGAGTGAGATGGTGGCGCGTGAAAGTGCTCAGATCGTAGGAGGGAGATGAGGAGAGAGAGAGAGAGAGAGAGAGAGAGAGAGAGAGAAAGAGAACAGAGTGAGGGGAGAGATGAAGCCTGATGAGAAGCGGAGGAGGAGTGAGTAGGAGGAATAGTGATGGGAGGAGGTGGAGGAAGGTGAAGAGGGAAGAGGAAATAACGGGTGGGAGGAAGATTTATAGGTGATGCTAAGAAGTCAGACAAAAGAAGAGAAGAAGAAGCTGATAAGAGGCATGGAAATGACAAATGGACGACTTAATTAACTTGGTGATTACCTTGTCTGAGCAGAATTTTCATGGCTGATGCATTCACAGTTTATCAGTCCTGCTTCATCGCTTTAAGATTGACACACATTCTGATACATGCTCGAACTGACAAGGGAACATTTGTCTTGAAATGAATGAAAATAAACCAGAATATTCTCACCGCTAGCAGGTTAATCTTCGCAAAACTTATGATTGCCGTGTGATGTCATCGCTTGATTTTGCTTTGCTAATCACTATTTTTGTTGGTGAGGAGATGCTCTGGAGGAACAGCCTGTAATTAGCACTCTATTCGCTGATATCTGCAATCTCTTGCTCGATAATTTGTTGAGCTAAGATAATTCATGTTAGTCTATAAAAACTCCCAAAACAGCACTCAGCGGTAATGATACAACACAATTAACAGTATTTAGTCAGTGAGCTGTAACTTCTGGGTAAACAAACCCAACACGTCAGCTTCTCTCAGTCTGCAGTCAGGACATTTGAATTGAACAGATGCATTATTTAATCTTTTCTGTGTCCACCTCACCTGGCACTAAAACAACATAAAGATCTACTTTACCTAGCTCTTCTTGCTATGTGACGAGAGACAAGCATTACAGTAACAAATCAAAATTTAAAACTTTACTGTACCGTCTCTTAATGGACTTTATGTTTCAGCCAGACAGCCCACCTGCTATTTTGAGGCCACTGGAATGGCTCTCTCTCTCTCTCTCTCTCTCTCTCTCTCTCTCTCTCTCTCTCTCTCTCTCTCTCTCTCTTTCTCTTTCTGTGTGTGTGTGTGTGTGTGTGTGTGTTCTGTTTTGACCCAACTTGTGTGTCCTTGCCTGTTTATCTTGTTTTTTTCGACTGAACATCAGTTATTTTCTACAGATTGCGCCTCACTGGGGAGGGAAGAAGGCCGTTGCGCAAAAGCGATGGAGTCGTACTTTTTTTCACGTCCTTCACAATTACTGTCAAGGTGGCCTTCGGCAAGGCACTAAACCCCATACTGTTCTTGTAAAGCAGCTCAGTGGACATCAATAAAATGCTGCAATAATACTGGGCGGCTTGAGTAAAAAGTGTGGATTAATTGGAATGTGAATAGAAAGTTTATGTCTTACTTTGAAATGTAGTCTGTCATTGAGTGCAGATAAATGGCCATTTTTGTAATTACTAACATAACACATAAGATATTTTTTTTCTAATACAATCTGAATACTCTTGGAGAACTTCAGCATCAGACATGACAATAGGGGGTGTCGCGAAATCATGATATTCATGAAAACTGTGATTAATATTAATAATCCAGCAACAATGCATTTTTACCAGTCATTAATTGTGATTGTTCTTTATTTGCTCCTTTTGAGCGTAATTAATTTGCCAAAAAAAGAGACAAAACACACTCAACAAAACCAAAGGTGAATTTGATTGCTAGTATATATAATTTTCAAATTTCTATAGACATTAATTAGTTTTGCCACATTTATTGTAAAGTAAAACAATGATATCCTGACATCCATAATTGAATGTATTGAACCTAAAACTTAAAAATCACAGTTACAAAAAAAATGTAGTTCCCCAAGTATTCTTTTTATGGTTTTCAAAACATTTGCACGCAAATTAAATTGATTTTGCATATTCAGAATGTACAGTCAAATCAGAAATGACTCTTACAAGACCTGTACTGACACAAACTACAGGTGTACTTTCTGTATTCTTCAACATGTTGAAAATACCCTGAGTGATGTATTCTGAGGGCATGGTGGAAAAAACAAGTCTACTTCCAGTAATTCTGCACTTGAGCCTTGAATAAGGGTAAATAATGCAGCATGTTCACTGGATTATTTCTATCGCCTCAACTCGACCCACTGTTCGGAAATGCAACATGTCGCTGCTGATTCATCCCTGTGAAAGGAAGTGTTTATCAGTGTGCAGTAGGTGAAAGGAGCAGAGATGTTAAACCTGTACACTCAGCCTTCTGTGCATTGGTTACACTCTCAGGACTTAAAACAGGCTCAAACTGTAGAGACATGCATGCACTGTTTGTCAATATAAAACAAATGTGAATTGTTGATGTGAACTGTAGTAATGTAGAACCAATAGTCAGTGTTTGTACCTAAACATATGTGCATGTTGCTAAGCAACCAGTTTGATTAGCTGCTGTTGAAAACGCTGCGTAGCCTGGTGGGAAAGACACACAACCAGCATCATTGCACATTTGGCAAGATTATTAACATATAGATTTTTCTATACCTCTTAGCTGTTATAACAAGGTGACAACAAGGTAACAAGGTAATTTATTTGTCATTAAACAACACAATGAGAGTTTTAGTTCCTTCATGCTACACAAACATGAACGTGTACATGGCGTTGCGCGGAAAAAAAATGGGAGATGTCCCATGCACAGCGGTGCTTCTCTTCTGGGTGCAGCCAGTAACGGGCAAATCACAGTAGATCAAAAAATCAATATTCAGGCGCACACCAGGATACAATTGACACTATTTTATGATCAGTTACAAGATTATATCAAGAAGGAACTAACTATGCGTTTTGCATGTAGCTTGACCAGATTCACTCTGTACTTAATAAACAAGCGTTTCTTATAATAATCAGGTGCTGATCAGCAGATAATCCAACAAAGTCACATTCCCCAATACAGATACACTTAAAAAAAACAGCAAATAATAGGCAAAAGCCATGACAGCTCATCTACACAAAACTATAAAGTTTCATTACCATTTTCTATGAGATAATGACATACTTAAAAAAAATTGATCATATCAGAATACAAAATCTGGCTGCTCTGATCACAGTACCTCAAAAGACTAGATACAGAATGTATACAATTCCATAGGATATCATAAATATGTAATAGCACATACGTACAAATGTTTCATCATAAAATGCATATCAAACTAGTAGAGAAATATATATCGAGGATAGCACACAGAAAGTTGATTTCAGTCTACTAGCAAGCTTGATATCTTGATTTATTTTTCATTAATGAGGATAAATGAATATCTGTCAATCTAGAGTGGCATATTTAGAAATGTAGTGCTCTACTGAAGTACCCTGCAGAGATACAAGTTGCTATCCAGCCCCTCCAGTAGTTTCCAGCTCCACTCATCTGCTCACTATTCAACTCCATTCTTCTCTGGCACAGAGAGAGAGCGTATCAGCGTCAACCATCCCTCTATCTGGCAAAGTGCCACAGGCTTTTTGCCAAGTGCAACAGACCTGCTGTCCACTGAGACGTCGGACGTCTAACTGTATCATATCACCATCTCATACAGTCTCAGTCCTCACCTG
Organism: Sparus aurata; assembly: GCF_900880675.1. Classification (NCBI taxonomy): domain Eukaryota; kingdom Metazoa; phylum Chordata; class Actinopteri; order Spariformes; family Sparidae; genus Sparus; species Sparus aurata. The sequence goes on along the minus strand of NC_044195.1, from coordinate 23,267,997 downwards.
ACACAATGCCTTTAGGACAGTATATTATCTGGACGATATACTATATTGTCTGGTATCTCGTGATCTGCAATTTAATGCTCTTCACTTGTCTCCATCATGTCTTCTCTAAACTCATCTTGATAAGACTCTTTTTTCAGTTTCTTTTCCTACTGCTCTGTGTCATACGTAAGACTCTGCTCATCCTTTTTTTATTTTTACATCATATCCTAAACCAGTATTCTATTTCTGAATATACAGTAAGTGCATTGCATGTTAATTAGTAGTTACTGTACTGCATTGCAGCTCTTTTGTGTTTCAGGCTGATGAGAAAGGCATAGTTTTACGTGATAATGTTGCATAACGCCTCTCTAATCTCTAAACCGAGTTTTCAGAAGGGCTTGATTTCAGTCCTATTGGTCTTATTTTGCCCAGCAGGTGGTGCTGTTACATTTACACATGCAGCACACATGCAGCACACTCACAGACATACAGACCATACATTAAGCACTGTCATCAGCAGCTCAACAGGCCTCCAGGAAGCCAGGCCACACTTCCCTCCTCCCTCCTCATGGACCACCACTGACATTCTGAGCCTGGCCACCATCAGGATCATCCTGGTGGGTCTGGAAATAAGCCATAGAACTTAAAGTGACCTTCACTATCAGACTGCCAGCACTGAGACATATAGCATCAGGACAGCAGTCTCATCTCAGTATTTTATGGCTCTTTTAATATTGAGAGTGCTCTTCGAAGGAGGCTCGAGCAGGGACACAGAGGTGGAACAGGCGACAGAATGGATAGTGACAGTTAAGGGGAGATGCAAAATATACTGCTATGGTATTTGGACATAGACAGAGTGGACATTTTGAGCTGTTTTTGTGCTGTGGAGTCTCTGTAGAGGCCTCATTCACATTGATATTCCCTTCAGAGCTGAGTCATGCAAAGCTCCATTGACTCCCGACTCTGATCCATTTAGGCTGCATGGGCTTACAGCCGTCACATATTCTACTCTGTTCTATTCTGTTCTAATGCCATTCTGCGTCTCTGTGCTCTGTCTTTGTGGTATTCCGTTCCAGTGGCTCTCAAGGTTTTTTTGTGATGTAACCCCACAGATCTGTCAGTTGAGCTCATGTAGCCCTTCACTGACACTATAATCTGTAGCTGTCCTGCATTAGGACCCGTGTCCACATAACGTTTCCTTCAAGCAGAAAAGTGCTGGCACTGAGCTTGGGACTGCCGAGTTGAGACCAAGAACACAGCACATTGGGTAATGCTAACACGCTTCTCCTCCATTTTATGGGTTGCCAGGGTGTGGGGTGACAAGTCCCACCTGGTCTAAAATATGATAGGTTGTCTGAAAAAGAGAACTGACACCAGCACCTTTCTAGAAAAGTTCAGAGATTTTCATTTATAAGAGTTAGGAGTGGCCACACAAAAATTCGTAGCACTCTGAAAAAAGACGCTGCTGCGACAGATGCTCTGTCCTCATCGGGAACAATAAACAAAGAAAGATGGTGTGGACCCTTGATGTGTCAAAAACACACTGAACTTTTGTTAGATTTTTTTGCCGTCACAAATGATTCCATCAAACCCAGAGAAACAATAATTTCATTCAAAGTAACAATGTGTTTAATTTAGTCGCCTGTTGCTATAACTTCTGGGAAAACAACAGATGACACGTCAGAGAGTGAAGGAGGGTGTCTGCAAACGTGACTTGTCATCTATTTCACTCTGTTGTACTCTCTCAGTGTGCAGACAATGAGCAGTAGCGTTGGATGTATCACAGTGACATAGTGCTCACTGTAGCGTTACGTCGGTCCCAAGCTGCAGTTATTGACTCCTGTTTTCTCCGGCAGACTTCCCCTCAGTCTCTTGAGTCTCTGTGGACTGCAGAGCTAAATGACAAATTGCTCCTTCACACATCCCCTTATGCACAACTACACAGGCTGCTCAGCAGAGGCTTAAAGTACCACCAGACGCAAACCTCCTGCTGAAAACCATGAATTCCTTTTTCAAAGCATTTTTTTGCTTTTGTGTTTGCCAATTGTTTTTCTTCTCTCGTCCACATCAGTGTGAGTGTTTGAAGGTGAATATTGGAGTTTTTATTGTAGGACTGAAACTGTCTAAAGTGAATACTGTACTGATATTTAGAAAAAAGAATAAAATCAAAATGGTCAACAGACTCACTAACCCAATTATCCAGAGAAGAGGAGCATAGCCTTCTTGTGTATTGATCTTAAGCTACATCAAACCCATTCATCTGCTTCCCCCACCTTCTGCTCGATATCGTCCAAGAGATCATTGAATCTTACTGACTGTCCCTGCCTCAGGCGATTATATGGGTTGATCAATATTTTCCTGTGCTTCTGCTTGATCTCCTCTGCACACTGTGCTGATCAATCATCTGTCCTCAGCATGGGATTTCAAACACATGTAAGCCAGACAGTGGTTTGTTGGAAGTTTCTGGTCAAAATACCTGTTCTACACATCACAGTCTCCCAATTTAAAGTGCTTTGAAGCGTTTCATTTTTGTTTTTGGATAAATTGCTGTTAAATCATCAGGTGAAATTAGATTCAGTCTGTTTCAAACAATTTAGTCTAATGTTGATCTGGACCATGTCAGATTGATCAGAGCCCACCTTATATCCCCTCAGCCCTGCGTGAGTCACACAACTCCTCAAGGTCTGCTCTGATCATTTTTCAGCCGGTTGTGGTCACCACCTGGGCCGCAGGCTATATGAGTCATTACACACACACAAATCAATAGGGTCTAATCCAGTGGCCGTCACCTGCCCGCTAACATCCAAGGACACTATTTCACACAACCACCTACACACAGACTCACATAAGCATGGACGCACTGTCAGAGGTGTTGACAGTGAAGCTCAGTGGAGCTGCAGCAGGGATTATGACTGACAAAAAGAGATTTGTGAATGTGAATGATGCAGCGTGTCCTAGAGCCTCCTCTGGTCTGTACACTGTTCCTTCTCCTTTATAAAACGCTGCTAACGTTGCAGTTAATAACACACAGTTTTGACTATTCTCCTCCATCCTCCCTCCCTTCTTTTTTACCAGCCAAAAAGGAGAGACCCCGTCCCTTGCCCACCCTCCCCTGCTGCTAGCTTGCACCAGCATGGCAGACAGTCGACAGCCAGAAGACGGTGCCCCCCAGTGGGACCCATCAGGGGGGCAGGAGCCCACAGGCACCCACGGGGCCAATGGCTACAATTCCTCTGCGTACAGGACCTGCCAGCCTGGTGCCACCCACATGGCTACGACACCCTACTCCGCCAGGGAGAACGGCTTCAATGGGGAATTAACTGGTGCTCATGCTGTTACTGCAGGTAAGACGTGTTGATTATATTCAGACTCAGCAGAGGCTCATCTGGAATTGTGTTGCATTTGTGGGTTGTTCAAAGAAGAGGATGGGATGAGGCTGTTGAATATCAACTCAGGGTATGGTTAGGAAAGGTTGTGTTTTGGGCATTAGGGATTTAGTGTAAATTGTATCGGGTTAGGGCTTTTTTTTTTATAGCCGGATATGATTTGCAGCATCTTAAAACATGAATGAGCAAAGTGTCTTGTTACTTGTTACAGTTGCTTTTCTAGTAATGATGAAACCGTAAAAACACAAGTTGTGGTCTTAGTGAATGCATGGTTAAAAGATCGGTTTAGCAGAGAAAAAACGTAGCAGTGTAGCAATAAATTGTAATTTTAATGCTTGCATCATACAGACTCGGCTGTCACTTAAACTAACTGATGTGGTCATTTTTCCTCTGTACAAAGCTCTGCCATTTTAACCAGCTGACAGTTTGTAAATGACCAGCTGACCTCTTTACGAGCTGCCGATTGGCTGTTGAAACAGGTGACGTTCAAACTGCAGCAGATTTCTCCTGCAGCATTCTAAAGTGGTTTTGTCTCACCTAAATCTTTGGTCTCAACTGGGCTTTAAAGCATTATTTTTTATTATATCATTATGAATATATAATCTGTATATTTGTATTTTTCTGGAAAACTGAGCCTTGATAGATCCCGCCTTTTTAAATAAATGAAAAAGTTTCTTTTAAATTTTATTATGTTCCCTTGACTTGAAATGTTATTTTTCACAAAAGTGAAACGTGAAGTGCAAATGCTCGTTCATGTATAAACATCTGGCCCATGATATTCGAGAGGAAACACGCCACACTTTAAAGATTCATATCTGGAGACGCTCAGGCATTTTACTGCATCAGCAAAAAGTGCAAATGTGATGCGTCTCCAACCCGCTCATAGCAAGTGCAGACATGTAAATGTACAGTATTACCATAAGTGTGTGGATCAAACCAGGTAAAACATGCAAATGTGAAAGACAGCTGGGAGTGAGTGGGTCGGAAACATATCAGTGATGTTTGCTGTCAGTTTTGAAATATGTACTGTAAATATAGAAGTGAAGGGGAAGTGAGGTCTGTGGTTTTGTGTGATTTAGTGTGTTGAAATGCTGAGTTGTAATCGTGACATCAGTAGCACTGTTGACATGTGACAGGGTCCTTCTTCCCTAAAATTAAGATGCAATCAGAAGCAAAAGTCACAGTTCAGTCCTATAAATCACCCAGGTCGCTTCATCTTTGTAGTTTATTTTGACCAGAAGAACAATATACGTCACACAGCAGAGGGGTTTGACAGGACATTTGCATTTTAATGTACAGGTTTTGTTGTTGGTGTCAATCATGGCAAATCAGATCAGCTCATTTTATTCTCGCCAAAAGAAGATCTCACAGTTTAATAAGGGAAAGGAAAGTATGCCAAGTCTGGTATTTGGGCTTGTGTGTAGTATGTGTGTGTCTGTGTACGCATGCTTGTGTGTTTGTGCGAGTGTGTGCGTAAAGCCTTGTCTACGACTTTCGACAGCGTTTGTGTGTTATTACGTGCGTCCTGTCTCTTCTCGTGCGTGGGTTTTTCAGCACTCCAAGTCCTCACTAGAATCACATAGCCTGCTGTTATTAACAGTGCTATAATTAACACACAATATCTCTCTTTCTCTCTCTCTACCCCTCCTTCACCCCTCAACAAACCCACCCCACCCTCACTCACACCCTGGAGACATGAACAATAATGTACCAAAGCTGTAACCATGGAGATGGCTCCCCTACAATTTACTTCGCCAGGGCTTTTGTTCTTTTCGCCTGTAGCTTGCCACAGACAAGGCCATTTAGCATGCGATGATAAGAGCCCAATTAACCTCCTATCTTCCCATTATTAAAGCTTAACTGACACCAGTTTTGAGGGCTGATTACAGTGTTCTTGAGAGTAACTGTCTTTTGCCATTTGACCGTTTTCACACCCTAAATGCCCAAGCTTTAATTTTTAAGTATCGTTCAGTCTTGATCAAATCTTCAAGTAATAACAACGTGCAGATGAACGTCAGCGATTGCGTCTGCTTCCAAGAACATTTCACTTGTTTCAAGGTTTTTGTTGGAAGTGTTAATGTGTTGAAAAACAGAAAAGAAAGAGTCAGATCACTGCATTATAATCACATGATGTAACTTGATTCAAGAGACTCTAATCAGGATGATTTGCATCAGAATCTTTGGAAATGAATAATTTTTTTGAATGTAAATAACAAACCAAAAAATGTCAACATACTGTGACACTTACAAAGACAAAACCCTCGACCGGCGCTTTTGTTACATTTACCTTTCCACTCGTTGGTGTATTTTTTCTGTTGACCTACTGTGACGACAAATGTGCTTCAGTAAACATACTGTGTGGGCAGAAAACCAACTGCCATCTTACCTGTAAATGTCAACATTTATTTTCATCTGAGTGTTCAGGCTGTGTTGTAACACAGAACAAGACCAAACAGATTGAAACTACTCATGTGATGGCTTTTATCCTTTATATTATACAGATCTTTTCAGTTTTGGCATTTGTTTCATGTTCTATAGATGTGGTAAATGTAAATGGACATGGAAATGCATTTTTATAGCGCTTTTCCAGTCTACTGACCGCTCAAAGCCGCTTTACAACACTTGTCAGATTCACCCATTCACACACACATTCATACACTGATGGCAGAGGCTGCCATACAAGGTGCCAGTTGCTCATCAGGAGCAATTTGGTGTTCAGTATCTTGCTCAAGGACACTTCGGCATGCAGCTAGGAGGAGCCGGGATTCAAACCAGCGACCATCCCATTACTAGACGACCAACTCTACCTCCTGAGCTACAGCTGCCAAATATGAGAGATATGATATTTTACTCTGTGGCGTGCCCGTAATACACTGGGTTAATTGATTAAAATCAAAAGTCTGCCTTCTATGGTTTTATGACAGAATTTGGATTTTTTGGGGGGTAAACTAATAATGGGTAGTGGATGGTATCCCTGCATTGCTTTGCATTCATTTGCATTCAAAATTGTTATTGTCTCTCTAGTGTCATCAAAAGTTACTTTGATTTTTAGCCTATAATATTTTAACCTATTTGCAAATCAACACACAATGAATCCAGTTAGGCAAGACCAGCAACTCAAACATATTGGGTTAATTTCTTTCTTTCTTTTTTTTAAAAAAACAAATAAAATACTTTGCTTCCTAATTATCCAGACTAACTCCCTCTTAAAGATGTTTTATATCCAGAAGTCTTGTCACATTGCTTCAATCCATTGCTCTCTAATAAAACCGAGAGGCTAACTTTTAGGCAGTGGGTTGACATGATTAACAACTGCCAAGACCTCATGTGTTCCTTTGGGTCATTATTAGCACGTATCAAAGACATGAGAGCCGTTTTTCAACATCAAAGTAATGGTTTAAAACTGACACCAACAAGAAAACATTGGGCCTCATTCACCAATATCTTCTTAAGAATCTTCTTAGATTCTTTCTTAAGTTGTTCTTAAGAGGTTCCTTAAGAAAACCCTACGTCAGATTCACCAACTCGTTCGTAAGCCTCAGAATTGTTCGCAGCGGTGTTCTTACATTGATGAAAGCCGCAGGAGCAATATATATGCCATTGTTTTGCGGGCCTTGGATGGAGAAATGCCACGTATAAATAGGCTGGGGGGGTTACTAATTGATGGCATGTTTCCAATTTACTTGATTTATCTTAAATCATTGGCACATTTAATTTATTTTAGAATTTAAATTCTTTGTAAATTACCAAAAATATGAAAGAAAGAAAGAAATAAATGAATAAATATGACAGAATTATCACTGTAATATTGCATTTTATTGAACTACACAAGAGAAGAAAACACAACCATGCCAACATTTCGGCACTGAAATGTGCGTAAGAGTACTGAGTGTTCGTAGGATTTGTTCTTGCCTAAGAAAAAATCCTAGATAAGAAAAAATTCATGAATGCCACAATCTTCTTAAAATCTTCGTAAGTGGGACTTAAGAACAAATTTGTTCGTAAGAACAGTTCATGAATGAGGCCCATTACTTTTTAAAATCTTTTTATGAGAGGGGAAAGCCAATGATCTTTTTAGTCTTTTCAACTCATGGTCTTCATCAGTAAGTGGAACTGACGTAGGTATGATCCTTTTTATACATCACTTGTCTCAAGAGCATGTCCTCAGGCTCTGACAAAAAAGTGTTACCAGCCTGCATTAAAGGTGTTATCCGGCAGAAATCAGAGATAATAAGATCAAGAGAGAGGATGTCTCTTAAGTCATATTACTAACAAGTATCTCCATTAATATAAATTAACGGAAACTACCATAATTCATTAATTATAATTACCAGTAACTCCTAGTGCGTTTTTTTAAAAATGCTTAGATTGACAAGGTCAGCTGCATCCATCTGCTGTTGTTACATATCTAAAAAGCATGTCTGAGAAAGAAGCTGGTGGCAGGCCATTCAGTGATCTTAAGAACTAGAAAGACAGTTTTCAAACAAACTCTAAAACTGATATGCAACCAATGCAGTCTCTTTAAAATGGGTGTTATGTTTGATGTCTTTTGTATAAGTCAGTACTCCGGCTGCTGAGCTCTGAACAAGTTGTAGGTGGTAACTGTCTTTTGTAGGGAGACCAAACAAGAGAACAATGCAGTAGTCAGGCCTAGAGGTTATAAATGCATCTGAAAGATTTTCTGTCAGCCTCAGAAAGAAACAGTATGACCTTGCTTGTGTTTCTAAGATGAGAAAATTACACTCTGCTGGCATCTCTAATAACTGTGCACAAACTGAGATCGTAATTCTAGATAACTTCAAGGTTTTACACCTGCTCCTTGATCTAAAGGGCTGGTGAATGGAGGTGCACTGACAATGGTTTGCTTTAGGCTTTTGCCCAAAATATTTGAATCTCTATCTTGCCTTGATTCATTGGAAGAAACTTGATAATCATAGAATGATGTCATATAAACATTGCACTAACCTTTCAGCAGAACTAAACCATGGCGGTCTTTGAAGCATCAGGGAAAGTTAATGTGAACAAAGGGGTTAACAAAACTTTCTCTCCTCCAGCTTTTACAGACACTAATCTGTAATAATTACGAAGATCAGCGTATCAGTACATGTTCTCCAATAATCTGCATGAAAATGACATACTCTCAGCAGCTGTGTAACCAAAGCTGTGTTTGTCTGGCGAGCACCTTGTCAGCATACATTAGCATTGCTCCAGAGCAGGGCAGGGCGGGGGTAAGTGGGGCAGAATGGGTGACAGAAGGGCTGATGCTGGCACTCAGTGAGCCCTCTACCCCCGTGAAAAGCTCTTCAGGCACAACAAGAACCTATTGAAGCACGAAATTGCCCTCTTGACTTTCCTTTGAGACGAAAGTTAAAAAAAGCCATCGTCAGCCATGCTGGAAGTGGACAAGGGGAAAGATATGGAGGGAGGGAGACAGAAGTAAACAGAATGAGTTAGTAGAAAAAAAAGAAGTATTACGAGTTGGTGAGTTTATTCTAGAGAGTGGTCGGCTTGCATAAACTGAGGAAACCTTTGTGTTATATTGGGGATATTAGACTGAGCTGACACAAGTAACTCAGCCTAGTGTCAAGAAGCCTGGAAGAGATTTTCTATTGTTGAAGTCTCACCATGTCGTCAGCTTAAATCAGTATGTTCTGCCGCAGTAGAGAGGGGATTAGATCAAATTGAGCTCTGCTGTGAAGCATGGACATAAACAAAAAGAGACAAATCCAAAGTTAAAGGATGACTGAGTCTCTGAGATACACTCAATAAAACGAGGTCCACGAATGAAACAAAAAACATTTTAGCACTAGATGCAAAGGTATCATTGTTATGTTATAAAATATAGAAGGAATTTAATATGTTTTACACAAGCAATTTAGTGTTTTAAGCCCAAAGAGTAATTTATTGACTTTGCATAACATCGTCAAACTCAAGGACAGAAAAAGTCCATGACAAAAATGTTCAGGAAGGAGGAGGTTCAGGAATCTGCACCAGAGAATAAAGTTAATTATTCCAGATGAAAATGTTGTTGTATTAGAACATAGTTCCTACAGGAGAAACGATAAAGATGAAGCTGATCATGTTGAGCAACATTCACTCTGTCACTTGATGATTTCTTCTCCTAAGTGGCGATGGAGCGTGTATGGCCTCCGTCATGTAACTTGTTGTCTGACCTGTACATGCTTTTGTCACATCTCTGTGGATTTTAAGGTACGCAGAAACATAGGTATCGGTTTTTCACTGATCAAAATGCAATAGCAATATATATTGTTTGTAACTTAATTCATGTGATATTGTTGAGAAGAAAGTAAAGATGCACCGACCAATCTTAACAGTCTTGAAGATACATTGCAAGTTCAACATCAAATTTCATCTCATTGCTCGCCAAGAGCTTTCTCCAGTGGTGTTTTGCTGCATTTCTTTGCTGCTAAATGTGGTTCCTTGCCAGGATTGGCTAGGTAGAATATGTCCTCGTTGTACCACTACTTCGTCATAACAGGCTGAGGTTTGCTGGTTAGTATGCAGATATGCAGATATGTCTGCACCACAATACACAACATCAGAACTGTTATTTCTTCACATTCTATTGATAATTTCACTTATTTCTCTGTGTTTTAATCTTTTTCAGTTTTTTTTTTTTGAATAAATAAAACAACAACAAAAAAAACAGTATGAAAATATGTCTTTTAATAAATTGTGTTTTGGATTCAGCTTTGTTTGGTTAGATTCAGTCAGATTTATGTCATGTGTCGGCAAAAACATTGGCTTTAATAATCAGCCACGTCATAGCCTTCATTTAATTTTATACTGGAGGCTACAGACAGACATGCTGCCGGCATCTGAATTACATTGGGACCAAAATCAGTGGCCCACCAGTCTGTTGCTATGGTAACCCCTCGCTTTACACCATTTTGGGTTGCCGGCTGGTGTCGTACCAAACGGTACTCCTGCTCTCTCCGTGCCCTCTCAGTCCGTCTGTGTGTGTGTGTGTGTGTGTGTGTGTGTGTGAGAGAGAGCGTGTGTGTTTGTGTGGCTGTGTATTGACTCAGGGCTTCCAGTCGTAGTCTCTGCTTAGAGAGGGAGCGTCCTCAGCTTCAGTCTGCTTGTCATACAGGTAATACGTGCTTTTACTTCATCGGTAGAGTGTGTTTGTGTGAATGAAAATACGCAGATGTGATGTAACCGTTTTGAAAATCGGCGTAGCTTTTTGTGCATGTGGTTTATTTTCCTGTCAAAGCCAATGAAAGGCGGTCTGCTTTGTCATTTGACATCACTCTGTTTCAGAAATGCTGAGACAGACCAGACAAGGCTAGTTATCATTACTGCCAGCTAGTTCTGTGAACGTGACAAGGTCATTTCTTACAGTGCTTTTGCGTGGCTATTGTGCGTTTTTCTGAATTGGTTCGGAAGATTAAAAATCCACAATGTCTCGTGGAACCCAGTGCCCTCACTGTCTCGTTTGAATGTCCCTGCATGTGTCTGTCTGGAGGAGACTGCAGTCTGTTTTTATCCCCTCAAGGCATATGCATGAAGCCTGTGGGGCAGTTCTCCCTGTTCTCCTTTTTTAAAAAACATCTTCACATACAACTTGGAGTCTATCTAAAACATGTTAGTTTTGAATATATAGTTCATTAAGAAAGTATTCAGACCCCTTTTTTTCTCTTATCCATCCAGACTCAATACACCAGAATGACCAAGCAAAAACATGCAGCCGATGAAAAAGATATTTGCATATCAGCAAAACGGCAAGCCACGAGGTTGAAGGAGCTGCCTGTAGAGCTCAGGGATAAGATTGTGTCGAGGCACATGCAGTGCAGATGGAAAATATTGTAAATTCTGAATATCTAGATTAAAATCCAGACATGAGACTGTAACCTCAAGACAACTTGAACAAAGAAAAAATGCCATTTTTAGAACACAATAAGTCAGGATCCATTCTTAACCAGCCACATATTTACTCTCTTTTACCAAATCTTGAGTCTGAAGATTTCAAGAAGATTTAAGATTTAAAAATAAAATAAATTAAAGCTGCAAGCAGCGATTAATGGGCCCTCGCAGTCTACACATGTGGGGCATGCTGCTGTCGGGGCTTGTTCATGCAGCACCTTCAGTTGAGGAAGATGGTACTATATCATTTGATGGCCTGCTCCTGCTGGTATTAAATAATGTATGCTGAAGTCAGAAGAACGCCCTGTAATCTACATAAAGAACAAATAATGAGGACTACACTGTGTGACCCTACAGACTTGTAAACAGAGGTTTGTATCCATTAGCAAGGCAGCACTGTTTTCTGGTGGAGAAAGCCTGAATGTATAATGAAAAGACAGTGAAGCTGTTCTTTCATCATTTAGCAATAAAAGCACCACCTATTGGCCGATTTGCACCAAATTTTGCACAAACCCTCATCAGGCCATGGGACACAATTATCAATTTTTTGGTGGTAATCGGACTGTATTTGATCAAGATATGCAAGACTGTGTGTTTGACCACAATGTGGAGGGAAATTGTTATTTTATAATTTGGGCGTATTTTGGACTATTGCAATTCTTTTGATAACGTTTTGTCAGGGGTTTCCACAGAGGCTACATGCAAAGTTTAGTGCAAATCAGTCAAATTGCATAGGAGGAATTTGAAAAAGTTTTTAATTTTTTTCGATTTTGAGAATCGAAACTTACTGCAAAAGTGGACGTGGCCTACATCACACAATTCAGCTGAATTTGGGGAACACGTAGATATAAATATATTAAATATGTGTGACATGTTATGTGGGAGTTACATGCCAAAAATACTTTTGTGTTGATAATAGCGTCACCTTGTGGTCATTTTTAGTGTGGGAGTTACAGGGGCCAGTCTATACCACCCCTATGAATTTCATTTACATAAGTGTTATGGTGTGGCCACCTAGTGAGGGATCAGTAATATCTTTGTCAGCTATCCTCAGGAGGGCATTGGCAATAATTGTACCAAGTTTTGTGTTAATCCGATGTGGAGATATAACACACTTCAATTTAAAGAGCGCCACCTTGTGGTCATCAGCCACAATTTTGCACCGAGCCTTAGGGGTGCATGGAGAAGTAGTCACTTGAGTTTCATATCATTTGGACAGACCAGTGTGGAGATATGCAACACTTCCTGTTTTGAGCAAAATGTACAGGAAGTTTTTATTTAATAACGTGAGTATTGTTTGGAATATCAAAATTCTTTCGATAACTTTTTGCCAGGAGTGTCCACGGACGCTATGCGCAAAGTTTGGTGCAAATCAGTGAAATTACCTGGGAGGAGTTTTACGACATTTCGCAAATTTTCGGCGAAAAAACCATTGAAATGGGTGTGGCCTATATCACAGAATTCAGCACTATTCAGGGAACGCGTGGATATAAGGTTTTTGAATGTGCGACAAACTATATGGGAGTCATAAGCCAAAACGCACTTTCCTTAATTATAGTGCCACCTAGTGGTGGAAATTCAGGACAACGATAGATAATGAACATTTTCGCCAGGTGTGACTTATATTCTAAGTTTTTTTAGTTTTGGGGTATGTTCAGGCAGTGTAAAATGAGATCATTTGAGACAAAAAAGTTGTCATTCGAAAAACCTTGCAGGTTTCCCTGCTCGGGCCCTAATTAAAAAGACAGAGCGTTTGAGCATACAGTACAACTCCTCCTCAAATGGCATAATGCTGCATTCACCTGTTCCTCGGATGGTCCCATTTCCCAAGTTGGGAATTTGCTCTTCCAACTTTACGTGTTTATGTGCACCATGCTGGAATGTGGGAGCAACATGGATGCCAGAAAACACTGTTTTGCACATTATCAGAGCAATTTAAACATCATGTTGAAAGCTGTTTGCAGTATTTGAGCACAAAAAAGAAGAACAAAGGAAACCATACAATTACTAGACAATACATGACTTTGGTCAATGTTTCTTACCAACAACCCAATAGTTATTTTTGTATGTGATGTTTCAGCGCCATCTGACGTCACCTTGGTAAGTTGGGTACCAAAATTTCAGATTTTCTGAGTAGTTGTTTTCTGACTATTGAGGGCATTCCCATAAAGTTTCCCTGGGGGAATTGACATTTTTGTCAATTCCAACAACACATGAACAGCACATAAGCCCATTTCTCCTGATCACCCCCTTTGATACCCTCTAACCACTCCTAACATCTGGCTGTTGCCTTCAGTAAGAAAGGATACAAGTGGCATTCCTTCCCACCACTTAAGGTACTTTTAATAACACCCAGGTGGATATATACCTTTTCCATCATCATGTTATGACACGCGTTGAAGTACAAAATGGTCATATACATTGAGTGTGAAGGAAAGACTGGAGTAAAAGATAGAATAACCGTAACATTTTTACTTTCAATCTACTGTTGCCTGTTTTCTGATACCACCAGAAAAAAAGAAACAGAGAAAGCAAACGTGAACTGATCAATTCCCTACTTTTAGTTTAGGAAAACTCACATGCTATAATGTTGATGTAAATGTTGTAAGTGTGCATTGGCTGGGTAGCAGGACTTTCCCTTGTTGACCATTCCTATTCAAGCTACAAGTACAAGCGCCAGGCTTTGAAGCAAATTTGATGTAGTGCCCAGACTGTGTGATTAAAATGTCACGTGATGCACTCAGGCCCCAAAATAACTTTTCCCATAAGTTTATTTTTCATTATCATTATTTGATCCATATGGTCTGACAACAATAAGCAAGTCTAGAAGAGCCTCATGATTTAATCATTTGAAACCTATTCAAGTTAAACCCTGAAGTTAGCTGGGTTAGGGCTAGCACAAGTGTCCAGAGTGGGTGCCACAAGTGATGTGATGTATTTCAACTTCATTCTTTAGCTTTTTTTTCCGCTTTTGTGTGCTTATTTTAGAAATCTCCTTATCTGTTTACTTCTTGCTTTAAGAAATGTGTGAGACATATTATCAACATCCTAACATGAATCCACCAGTGATGCATCAGTTTTAAAACAACAAAACAAGTACTTTTCAGGGTTGAAGACCATCTGAACCACAAAAGATCTTGAAGCCATTTGTTCTACCCACTAATGGCAGACAAGGCATTCATTTTGGTCATGTTGAACTGAACTGTACACACACGTCTGCAGGGTTATTTGAACCCAGGTTTGTCTGAGGTCACAACCATTTCTTGCGTTTGGCAGTGGCCCCTTAAGCCGCTCTATTTTACAGGATGAAAGAAAGGGGTTTTGCCTTCAAGCAGTGAATGGGTGCTCCACATTTATTGCACTTTGCTGTTGAAAATTGGAAATGGCTGCTTTTGGTGAATGAGTGGGTTGTGTTAAGTGTTCCCGGAAGAAGTGTGTATGTGTATAATTGCATGTGTGTATGGCAGCCAGCTTGTTTGTGCTGACATGTGGGCGATGCTGGATAGAAAGAAGGTCCTGAAACAACAGCAGAAAAGCATCACACTGCCACCCGATCCCACATAGCCACTGATTCTATGCAAAAGTAGGGTGGTTTGATTAGGACTCTACAGTCCCACCGTGCATGTGAGGCAATATTTAAAATAGGGCTGTCAAAGTTAACGCGTTAATAACACGTTAACGCAACATCCTCTTAACGTCTTTAATTTTTTTAATGCGTGATTAACGTGATTGATTTACGGCCGTTGATGGCACCTGTAGTCTTGATCCAGAGGGTGGCAGAAGAATAAGAAAGGGAATCAAAAGAAGAAGAAGCGGGGTTGGCGTTAGGGAAAAACACGGTGGACTAAAAAGCGAAAGCGAAAGGAAATGGAGAAAGGACTTATGAACAGCAAATTCACTTTCAAAACACTATGCCAGATGGTTCGGTTGATAGGACAAAAGTTATCTGCACGTACTGTCGACATGAAATGAGTTACCGTTGAAGTATGTCGAGTCTCAAATATCATTTGCAAGCCAAACACATGGCAGATGCAGAGAGCCCACCGCCCCCCCACCAAAAGCTGACATCACCATGTTTTGATCCCATTTAGGGTGAGGTTATATTTTTTTAACCTTTTATTTTCCTGCATGATTTGAAGTGTTGAATAAACATTTTCATAAAGCAAGCATATTTTCCCTTTCTTATGTTGCTTAAAGTATTAAGAACATGAAAAAAATACATTAAGGTACATTTATAAGAGAAAAAAATGTGCCCAAAAAAAATGCTATTAATCGCGATTAAAAAAATGTATCGTTTGACAGGCCTAATTTAAAATAATTCGTACATACAGACACAATTTTATCTTTGTCCCTGCTTAGCCGATGACCCTGCTTGGTTTCCAATTTTGGGGGAAATCAAAGGAAAAAGCTACCTACTGTTAGCTCTGAGTAGTTATCAGATTGAGCCTGAAAAATGAGATCTTTCCCCATCGCTGCTGGACAGTGGATTTCTTTTTGAAGGACTCAGGTTGGATGTTCTGCGACAGTCCAAAGGATGCGACTTTAGGCATGTTCTCGAGTGCCTCATTTCAGTGCCTCCCTCCGCTAACAGTGGCTAATGTTTGTTTAGACATGCAGTCCACTAACACGAACTAACGACCAGCTTCCAGTGCAACACAGCCGTTCCACGGAGCCCTGACAAGGCAATGAAAGAAAATAATTACCACGAGTCTCTTCCAGTAGGTTAGGTTAGCTAAGATGGATAACTATGTTACCTTAACGTTTGTCAATATACTGAGATCTTTTCACCTAATTAGGAGATACTGTAATGTGTACACTGTGTGTGTAATTTTGCGCTTCCATGTATTATGTGCATGATTGTTCAGTCAATAAATCCAGCATTCTCAGAAGCATTGAGTCCATCTCTTTACAGATCAAAAGGAAAATGTCGATGTTTTTTTTTATCACATACTCTACACTTTTATTTAGTCCAGGTGTCATTTTTAGTCTTCACTTGTTTAGGGATGCTGAGTTTCCATGGTGACACTCAGCCTCTTCCAGCAACCTTAGCATCCCCGCAGTTATGGAAACAATTTCAGCTCCCTCGTACTGGCCTCCATCTCAGGTTTTGATGACATGATTCTAAAATACATTCATACAAAATGGATGAAAGATGAAATTTCATCGATAAATTCCAAAAGTGATGACTGTACTAAATTCTGTCCCACAGCTTCACATTCTCACACAGTGATTTCACAGATTGAAACCTGGAAGCTGCCCATTACGACCACAGTGCCCTGATGCACTGGAGCAGCCGGGGATCTGCTGCACCTTTTCTTCAAGACAGTTTTGAGACTTAAATTAAGTCCTTGAAACTTTCCAACTTTGGCCTATTCTTTAAAGAAAATGTTTAATAATCTTAAAGTTGACTTTGCGTATGTTTGTGTGTTCAGAGCAAGTGTCGGCGCGGATCGTACAGGAGGTGACAGCAGAGGCAGTTGCTGTGCTGAAGGGAGAACAGGAGACTCAAAGGCTGCCATCAGGTGAACCATGCACACACACACACACACACACACACACACACTCTTATACACTCTTTCTCCCTAGCTGGAGGCTGGGACTTGTCCTAGCTTTGCATTTGAGATGGTACATTCTGGAAGTACAACAAAAACATGCCTTTAGGTTTTATATGCAGTTTAATCAACAAGTTGATGGCTCACATGGTAGGGTTGCAGAATTATCCTCATTCATCTTCAGCTAAATGTTATGAGAAATTTTTAATACTGTTAGGGTTAGAGTTACTTATCAGTATTGGTCCTGCCATTACCTACATGACTATACCTTGAATTGCTGCAGAGGCTCAAAATCTTTTTACAATGTGTTATTTATATGACTTGTAATGCTTTCTCCTTTTGCAGTTGAAGACACCACAAATTTGCCTCCCTCTCCTCCCCCCTCGCCTGCTGCGGAGCACTTTGGTCCTCTGGAACGAGGTAGGCCAAGAATATAAGTGTGCTTGAAAGAGTTTTTTGTCTCTGATGGAGGAGAGTGTGCTTTCCTTCTTTTCCATGACTGAATCTTCTGGAGTTTTGTGATCGCCACCACATCGGGGTACTGATGTGGGTTTGCTCTGGGTGTACTCTTTAATCCCCCCTCTCAGGACATACAACACCTACAGGGACAAACCACAGAGTGGTGCCCATTCAAGAAACCTGTACACACCAGAGTTGCTAAAAGCAGGAACACGTTCTCCATTTTTCAGACATCCATTTCTTCTAAAAGCCTGCTTCCTCCTCCTCATGTACACCTGGAACAGATACAATCTGTATCTTCATCATCATCAACCATTTATCTCTAAAAGAAAAAATGCTCATCTGCATGACCACCTTGTTACAAACAAGTGTGCTCTTTTTTATCATCCTCTTCTTCCATTTCCCTTTCTAACGTCCACACATCGCTGTCCTCCCACACACTAATATGACAGCCAATTTAGGTAACCCTCCAACTTCTTGTTGTTTGTCTCTTTTGTTGGATTATGTCTTTAGTTTTGCACGTCTGATCATGGTGTTGTGTTTTCTTGTCATTGTCCACTGTCAGTCTTTTTTGTATGTGTTTGCCTGTGGCTACAGATCAAAGGTTTAGCTCTATCAGCATCACAAGAGGACATGGCTGCCTTCAAGCTAAAGTCAGCATTTTGTCTGACGCCAGGTTACAAAAAAAGTTAAGTTGAAAACAGAAATTTGCCAATTTGATGAACCTACTGCAAATTCATTGATAAGTTAGATAGCTGACCTCCAGGCTCAAACAACAGAAACTGATATAGCTAAGTGTTAGCTAGCCGTCTGACATAATGAGAATGAAATACGATGCTCATGATTGACTGAAAAAATCAATAAGACAGAGTTAACATACACAACACAGCACAGCTCAGCAAATTTTATGGCAAGAATGTTGTAATTAACAAGCAATATATATGAAATTTTTTTGAAATAATAAGGCATTAAACAGCTGATAATGAACTGGTTTGCTGCTTAACATCATGCTATTTATTTTCAAATAAGTTTTTGTCTAGTTAAAGTACACTATGTACGTTTTTTTACCGACTTAAAAACAGAGAGAGTGCTCTTGATACAAGGACTAGCAGTTTGCACACGCTAACATGAGTTCAGTATGTACTTAAAAGCCAAATCTTTAAGTTGTATTTGTAAAAAATCTGAGCAAAACAAGCTTATATTTTGAGGTGTTATTGGATTTGGGAACAAAAACAGCACGTTGCCCATCTACAAGTCCTTTAGTTCAACAATATAGGTCTTAGAAAAAGACGTAGTGCTCCTTAAGCTGTCATGATCATCAGATGTTAGTCAGAACATTGTTGGAAAAACAGCTGCAACAACTCACTGTAATTTAGTGGCCTGCTGAGGGGAAGTCAGACAGAAACTGATCAAAATTAATATTACGTGATCAGCAGTTAAACAGAAACCAGTTAGAAAATGTTTTTATTAACTGCTTGTGGGAAAATAGCTGAATATCATTACTAAAAATGTTGGGGTTATTTCCAGTACATTTTGTTGTAATCATTGTGGTAATTTTCTGGTTTTGTCCTCTTAGCACTTTGACCCAGTTCGGTTTTTTATGTTTGACTTTGATTGCTTTTGATTTGAATTTGCTTCAAGCAATGTAGGGATTTCTGTGCAGCTGCCTGCAAAAACGGTTGACAGTGTAACGACATCAGTGTGCTTCATGCTTGTCCTTTGTTTACATGTCTGCTCGGTCTGAAGTGGCTGGACTGTAATGAGGAGAGTGTGTAGGTGGGCCAGCCATGCACCAAACACAGATGGTCAGTTTTGTTAAGAAGTGATTTGAGATCGCAGGAGTTCCTGCAGAAGGTGACAGTGTTTTGTGTTCTTGACCATGTAGAGTGGTTTAGAGATGGTGAAAATATATTTTTTTGCTCCAAAATGATGATTAGTTGGTGGGTTTCACTTGGTCCAGAGGTTTTGTTAATAGGTGGTATAAAGGTTAGTTTGTGTATAGGCAATGGCAAAATCACACTCTGCTACAATTACTGCTTTATTAGTATTATAACTGGTGTAAGAAAGACACTTTAAAGTACTTTTTTGCATTGTATGTCTTCTTTAGTATCAATACCTTCCTCAAATGCAGGATATCAGTTTTGTTTGTCTCAGAGTATGGCTGGCCCCCAGAGCTTTGTCATCTTTGAGTTGCTTGTCAATGTCTCCTTGTCAGTGTCCTGTGTGTTACGTTTCTCTTGCTCTCGATCAAGCTTTGTCCTTTTCCTGCATTCCCCTCTCTGGTGACTCTCTCTGTTAATTTGTCGTCTCTTTTTTTTTTTCTCCTCAAGCTTTATCTCCCTTTTCACAGCAAAAAATTACCATCTTAAAAAGTCAATTTAAGATTTATATAGTAAAGAGCATTTGATTATTTGCTTAAAAGAAATGACTGAAAACAGCTGCCCTCCAATCAGTCAAGCATTATAGTAATATAGTTATGAATTCCAAGGTAAAAATAAATAGATAAATAAAATAAAAGTATTATTTCGTTGTCCTCAAATACACTATGCTACCATGATGCAACATTTGTTTGCTTTCTTCTTCTTTGAAAATCGCGGAATCCCAAAGACAAGTTATAAAATGTTAAATCACCTTTAAGATGGGCATTCTTTGGTGAGTTTTCCATCATCTTTTCTTCCTCCTTTTCCTTTATTTTGTTCCTCCTCCTCACTCTCTCTTTCAGTCCGTGTGTCCAGATTTCCCTGCAGTTCTTCTCCTTGTGTCTGTCTTGTTTGTAGATGTAGGGGATGAGGAGGAGGCGGGGCCTCTCCGCCGCTTCCAAAATTCTCGGGAGAGGTGCAAGTTCCTCGCCCCCTCCATCTCAGTTTCCGTGCCCGAGGACGACCCCTACCACTCCGACGAGGAGTACTATGAGCACCCATTGTTCAGCCCAGAGTGGACGCACTCGGGCTCTCGCCCCACAGGGCAGGCCGTGGCCTTTAGACAGATTGAAGGTGAACCACGCATGGTTCCTCTTTGCCATTTCCCTCCCTCCATTCCTCTCTCTCTCACACTCTTTTTCTCTCCTTTCTCTTTTTAACACCGATTTCCTTCCCTCCTCTGTGATTTGACCTCCTCCCTCCATCTCTCCCTCCTTCCGTTCCTCCGTCTCTTCGTCCGTCAGTTCCTTCTTCGTCCGTCAGTTCGTCTCTTCGTCTTTGTGTGTGTTTGTCTGTCCATGTGATGTTTGTTTGCTCAAAATCTGAGCAATTTCTTTATTGTTTAACAGTCATATTTCTTTTTTCCATTTATTTCACCCAAAGCCATTACTACCAGTGGTTGCCATGCCGTAAAGTCCAACACATAGCAGTGATGTCTCTACGAAAGGACAGTGTTGTAATTGTCATTCACCCAATGGACATAACGCACATAACGTACAGTTGACATTAGTACCACATGTTCACCAAGACTTCTGGGACATGGGTTGAGGTCCAAATGGCTTTCATGATTATCTCAGAGATACTGCATGATCGATGATCTCATGCACAAGTGTCTCTATACCAATCACCGTCCAGAGTTGAGTTCATTCCTCAGGATGACCTCTCACCATGTCAAACCCCCTACAATCATCCTAAACTTCTCTCAGACATTCACTATGGCAACAAGGAAGACTTTCATCCCCACACACTCAACAAACACACAGCCTTCCACTTTTTTGTCTTCAGAAGCACAAGATACTGTTTCTTTTAAAAAGTGTTTACCCAAATATGTGGAGGAAACCTAGAACCTCAATATTGTTACATCAAGGAAATTCCAACACTTGACATAGCCTGCTATGTTATCCATAAAATAAAGCCTTTGGCTAGTCTGCTTCGACATTGGACATTTAGGCCCTGTGTCCACATAATGTTTATGTGGCAGTGTGATTGGAAGCTCTTGAGAGGAGAGGAAAAAAAGATGCTACGTTGGCTTTGACTGACATTGGCTAATGCCATGGTAACAGAGGGCTGGCTACACAGCTTACAGTGGGTAGAGTGATAAAAGCACAACACACAACAGCAACATTCAGTGTCCAGCAGTGTCCAACAAATTGACTTTTCTGTCTCTGTTCTGATACTGAGTTTCTATCTGATAAAGTTCAAGATAGACAGACATAGCCAGAACAAGCTTCTCCATTATCTTCTTGTTTTCCCAGGTGACAGGTGATAAGTCCTGCCCAAGCTGATATATGTTTGGTTGCATGAAAAAGAGCATCGGTGATGCCACCAGTGTCTTTCTGAACAGTTGAGAGATTTTCAACCAGAGGCGGTCGGATAGGCCGAGCAATAAAAGGCAGACTACCCTGAAAAATGAAGCTGGGTGTATTACTGCTACGCATTCTTGTTATTGGCAGCAATGGAAAAAAGACGCTGGCACCCAGAAAAGAAACGTTATGTGGGCACAGATGCTTATACCTACGCTGTCTCCCAGAGCATACCCGTATAGAATTTGATTATTAAAATTCTTGTGGATGAGAATTAAGATGCACGGATGTATTAATCAATTTCTAAATAGCTTTTTAAATGTAAGTTTTTATTCAATTAAAACAATGACAAAGAAGAGATAAAAAGTGAGAGTCTTAAACTGTATACATTCCATAAATCAAGTGGAAACAGCTATGTCATACACATCAACAAATAGAATTTGTGTAACCTAAGCAAGAGCATAAAATCATACACAGCAATGGCTCCTGAAGAGCAAAGCTTCACACCCCCGCATTGACTGTTACATGGTTAAAAATCCAGTCCATGCCATTTCAAGAATCTGAGGCACTCTGCTTTTAACTGTACTGGACTGAAACACTTCATAGTCTCCTTTTCTGAAGAGCCAGAGATTTCAGACATGCTCTGAGTAGAAGTGCTTCTACAAGAGCACAAGGTTGGGCCTTGAAGTGTTGCTGCTTCATTTATTTTGCCATTTTCCTGAAACAAACTCAGTCGTCAATGATGCTAGGGCAGTCTGGGTTACAGGCATGGTGTGTGAAAGAGAAAGTGGAAATGATTGTGTTTCTGAATTATACAGACCGCACTGAAATAGAAAAATATGTACAAAAAATCTAACCAATAAATCTTATAGTTTCCTAGCATACTGGTTATACTAGCACTCAAAGTAGAAACAAACTGAACTAAAAACCACGTACACAACACTCTGTACTGTATGTGTAATGTACCTATATGTGTGAACAGACATACACTTTAGGTCATCTTTTAGCAGAGCTGAAAGTGTCCCATCATAAGTTGTGTTCTCACATAGCCCAAGTCTGTGTTGCCTGTAGTCTTAATGTGTCCCCCTCTCACCCTGTTTTTGAGAAGAAGAGACCATGGAGGCTCTTACAGCTGAATACGAGGAGGAGGAGGTGGAAGAGGAGGATGAGGAGGAGGAGGAGAGTGCAGAGGCAGCAGAGTCCGAGGCAGCTCTTGATGAGCAGCAGTGGAGCGGGGAAGAGCCCGAGCTGGACAGCCCCCAAGCTGAGCCCTTAGAGCAGGCAGAGGGCGTAGACGAGGCCCAGGATCTAGACCTGGAGCCGGCTGAAGCAGCTAGTGCTGCTGCAGAGAGCTCTCTGGAAAGAGAGGAGGAGGAAGCAGAGGGTGAGGAGAGCCCTGAGACAGGTGTGTCCTGCCCTCTGCTCTCCCTGCCTGCATGTTACTGCATTGTACACCCTATAAGAATGCCAGATGTGTCAAAAGGAACTCACATAACATTAGCATTATAATCCAGGTGGAATGGCAAGTAATCCTCCCTGCGCTCTGCTGTGGCTGCAAGGCAACACAGGCTTGTTGGTGAAAAGAGTCACATTCTTTTAACAGAACCTGGTTTTATTCTGCTATCTTTGCGCTTGTATCTTCTTTTTTGTGCTGTGGTTTTCGGGGCCGGCCATTTCGTATTGGTATGATGAAGTGAAGTGTTGCTGAACGTGAAAGTGCTTCTGTTCACCGGCTAGGAGCTAACAGGTTTCTCATTATGTTTGCACATGGCTTGGTGCTGATGTATCGGTGCTGTGCACTTTTTTGTAACCATGAATCATACCGACAACATGGATCGCTCATATTTTTGTCATGATTGTGTTTCTTAATTTGCAGGGGTTTGTGTTGGCTGTCTCATGTTAAGTGTGGTGTAGTGGTCTCAAATGCATTATTTTATCAGTAAAATTCAAATTCATTGGTTTCTCGTATGTTCCGACACTTTTAGTGGCATTTCTCTGTCATTTACATTCAAGGCTCCATTATATTTGTGTTATATTTTCTGAATTATGCAATGACAATATTAAGATTGAAACATAATTGGATATTAATGCCTTATTGCCAAATTCTCCTCACATTGTACTCACAAAGAATGACAGAAATGCTATTCTTTTTGTATGTGATGTTCTCAAGAGTAGCATGTGTATCCATCCCATCTATTATTGCTTGTTTCCCATAAATCAGCATCACAGTTGCCTCATGCCGGTTCCGTCACATACCATGTCATACTATCATCCATCTGTGACTTGGTGAACTCAAACCCGCCGTATTTCTTCAGTGATGGCCGTATCATTGTGCCGTAAGTTTCCGAGGCTTTCCCAGTCCCTGGCTTATTAAAGATCTCACTCGCAGCATGCCAAAGCATTACTTCTCTGTGGTGATCAAAACAGCCAACTTACAGATGTCCTTTCAGCTTTGAAGATGGACTCAGACAAGCAGGGCAGCGAGAAAAGTGGTTCCATGAGCCCAGACAGCATTGGATCGGAGAAACGCCCCGAGGAGTTTTTTGAGCCCCAGGTCCAAGGGTTCTTTGCTGGGGAACGAGTTGTGCCAGAGAGCCCCACCATGGATATGCCATCCTTTGTACCGCCGAGTGTTGAAAACCAAGCCAAAAAATCCCCCACCAAATCACTCACACTTCAGCCTACATACGGTGAGCCGATCACGGTGTCAGAGAAACAGCCTTCAGTGGAGGTGGTGGAGTTCAGCAGCATTGGATCTCCCTGTGATTTCTCTGCGATGGGAGACAAAGTTCAAGGAGGAGACTCAACGAGAGATGCAAGAGACAGATCTGGCATGTCGGCATATTTTGAAACATCAGCCATGGAGGTTGATGAGGCTCCTCCATGTAAGGGTGAGGGTTATTACGAACTGAGCAGAGCTGGTGACGAGAAGAGTGCAGTTGATTCCCGATCTCAGGAGATCAGTTACAGCACACTAGCTGAAGCCCAGGATAAACCAGAAACAACAAAAGACACTAGAGTGTTCACAGTCCCTGACAGGAGTAATGACTGCAGGCTTTCTCCTGGTAAACTTGCCTTAGAACAGAGGAGTTACTCACTTAATATCACTATCGGAGCATTGGATCAAAGTGGCCAAAGCAGACCTAGGAACTTCTCCCCACTAGCCACAGATATCATGTCATACACTAGTGGAAGTCTAGATGAGTCAGCAGACTACCTCCCAGTAACTACACCCTCTGTGGATAAGCCTCCATCCTTCCCTCCCCTGATCTTGGAGACTGCAGCTTCCGTCACTTCAGATTCATCATCTCCTCCTAGGACCACTGAGCCAGTTTCGAAACCCAGCCCTGAACCTGCGTCACCAGAATCACCACAGCCTAATAAGGGCACATATAAAAATGGCACAGTGATGGCACAAGACTTACCTGAGATGCTGGACCTTGCTGGCACCCGTTCCAGACTTGCATCAGAAAACAATGACCCAGAAATTACCAGAAGAAAGTCGATTCAAGCTGATGCTCCTGCCTTCGCGGATGACCCACTCGCTAGCCTAGTTTCAGGGGAACAGAGTCCCAGAAAGAGTGACAGCCAGCTGGAAGAAATGGGCTATTGTGTCTTCAGTGAATATTCAGGGCCAATGCCTTCCCCTGCAGATGTGTTCAGCCCCACAGACACTTCTGCACAGGTCTTCAAACACTCTGTCTTGGAGGAGAAAGTGGCTGAGCAGGCCAGGAAATTAGCGGTCAGAGACACATCTGTGGAGGACAACATCCAGCCATCAGGAGTCACTGATGTCAGTGAAGAGAAAGACCAGAAACAAGCAGAGAGAAAAGACTCTGAAGTTGAAGAAAAGGGCAAAGAGGTTGTGGATGATCAGCTGAATAAAACTGTAATTGAGATGCCAACTGTTCAGCCGAGTGAGACATTTGTAACGCCAACAGTCACTGTTACTCTAGAAGAAGGCGGGAGGTCAGATAGTGAGACTCAGCGACAAGCTAGTGGGGAAGGCTCAGCGTCAGAAACTGAGATTGCCGACTATGAGAGGCAGATCCGCAAATTGGAGATGGAGGGCAGGCCTCTCAGTTTGGAGGAGGAGAGAGAACTGCAGGAGCTCAGAGAGAAGGTGAAACTGGTCCACCAGGAGGCCTATGAGGAAGTGGATGCAGAAGATGTATACCAGCTGACCGGCGTGGCCAAGGACCGAATTGCCAGGCCTGTCAAAACATCACCTGCTTCGTCCGTGGAGAGCAACATTGACGATGACAAGCTTCTCTCCCCAGTGCTCTCACCTTCCAAGCTTAAACAAAGAGAAGTGTATGGCTCCCCAAAAAGAACACCTTCACCTGTGTTAGGAATAAACAAAGAGGAAAAAGAGAAAGAGGAGTCAGAAAGAAAGATGAGGGAAGCGCAAGAGAAGGAAGCAGCCGAGAAGAAATTGAAAGAAGAGAAAGAAGAGGCTGAGAGGAAAGAAAAGGAGGTGAAAGAAAGAGAGGAGAAAGAAAGGAAAGAGAAAGAGGAGGCAGAGAGAATACTGAGGGAAGAAAAAGAAAGGAAGGAGAAAGAACAGAAAGAGCAGGAAATGAAAGAGAAGTTAGAGAAAGAGGAGAGAGAGAGGAAAGAGAAAGAAGAGAGAGAGAAGAAGGAAAGAGAAGAGCGGGAAAAAATGGAGCAAGAGGAGAGAGAAAGGAAATCAAGGGAGGAAAAAGAAAGAATAGAGAAGGAGTTGAGAGAGAAGGAAGAGAAAGAAAAGCTAGAAAAGGAACTTAGAGAGAAGGAGGCGAAAGAAAAGCTAGAAAAGGAACTAAAAGAAAAGGAAGAGAAAGAGAAGATAGAGAAGGAACTAAAAGAGAAGGAAGAGAAGGAGAGGATAGAGAAGGAACTAAAAGAAAAAGAGGAGAAAGAACGTAAAGAGAAGGAGGAGAAAGAGCAGACGGAAAAGGAGCAAAAAGAAAAGGAGGAAAAAGAGAGGATGGAGAAGGAACTTAAAGAGAAGGAGGAGAAGGAAAAGATAGAGAAGGAATTGAAAGAAAAGGAGGAGAGAGAGAAAGTGGCCGAGATGGACAAAAAGGTTGCTGACAAGCCTGTTGAGAAAGAGGAGCAAGAGGAAGACATGTTGGATAAAGCAGGGGCAGCAAAGGAGATCCTAGAGACTCGTGCTGCCATTGAATCAGTAGTGACAGTCGAAGATGATTTCATCACTGTGGTCCAGACCATCGATGAAGCAGATGAACCGGGACACAGCGTTCGTTTCTCTGCTCCACCTGAGGCTGTAGCCCTTTGCGCCACTGCCCAGAAAGAGGAGGAAGAGGGAGAGGAAGAGGAGGAGTCTGTGGAGTTGGCCCAAGAAGCAGACATGGAGGCTGCCAGTCTAGAGGAGGTGGGTGATGTTCCTGAGACCCCCGCCTCCCCTGAAAAAGAGGCTCAAACCATAGAAACTGAAGAGCCAACAGAAAGCTACGATAGAGATGAAACCACGATGGATGACTCCATCCTGGACAGCTCCTGGGTCGACACACAAGGTGAGACGTTTTGTTCTGTGATACTGTTCTTTTCCCTCACCTGCTTCAAATTAACACATGTAATGTTTTACACACATGTTGTTCATGTCCTATTTTTGCCGCACTGCAGATGATGATAAGAGTATGTTAACGGAGCAGATTGAGCCTTTGCCCAGGGCGTCCAGCCCAGGCCAAAAGTCCACCGTAGTCCAGAAAAAGCAGACACAACAGAAGAAGATGGAGAAACAGGAGAAGCCAGTGAAACCAAAGGCCAAAGGAGGGAGGCCCAAAGGCCGAATCTCCACACCAGAGCGCAAACCTGTTCGCAAAGAGCCTGTCTACATCCCTAGAGAGGAAGTCAAGAAGAAAAAAGGTTTGCACTATTTTGTTTTTCTTTTGATGCACAATATCTGACTTACAGAAATCTATGGTTGTTTTTTATAGGTCACATAATTTAAAAAGAGAGTTTTTTTTTTTTATATAAGAAAAGAAATAAAAAATGCATATAGCCCCTATTTGGAACCTGTGGCCTTTAATAATCTGCCACGAATTCCACAAGGTTGTGATGTCAAAGCTGTACGGTCCCAGCACACTCATACACTGGCAGAGCTGATGCAGAAACATGGTGGGCAGTGCCTGCTCGGGCCTGTAAGAGACTACCAATCAGAGCAGACTGGGGTTTTCAGGAAGGGGGGCCTTACAGAGACAGGAACGTTCAGACGGAGGTTTAATGGTGGCACTACAGCAGTAGAAATACATTTGTAGAAATGTGTAATTTTCTTTAACTTTATCGCATATAAACATTCTCAAGGAGACACCAACAATAGATGTCTGAGTGTGAAAATGTGAATAATATGGGATCTTTATATATTGTAGATTTAGATCTCAAATTCTATACCCACAAACAGTACTGCTTGCCACAGAAAGAATGGTATTGTACACTTTTAGTCTCCATCCGGTTGACACATTTCAAGTGCCTAATTGGGGCGCTCTGCTGCTCTAACTTCACTAAAAACACAGCATCTTCTGATTTATTGCTTATCTCTGTAGCTGTTTGTGTCAAAAAATGCGCAGTCTTATTAACTACTTGACACATTGATTTGAGTCAGCCTTTTTTTTTTTCCTGCTCAACAAATATGACAAAAAACAGGGAATTTTTAACCTTCAGCATTTTATATTTTAACATGTCTGTATATACGTATTGTTGTGTCTCAATGGCCTTGTCTCCTTCTGATGATTTAGCTGTGATAAGGAAGACTGAGCTCACCAAAAAGATGGATACTCAGTCTCAATCTCCAGTCAGGAGGAGCGTGGTGAAACCAGCTGTTCGCCAGACCCGCCCCACCCAGCACCACTCCTGTCCTAGAAGGAGAACCACAGGTGACACTTTGTCTTGGCCACCAGAACACCAGTTCCCACAAATCATACCTCCACTGTCAACATCTGTTTATTTTCGGAATCCATTTTGTGTTATTGGTTACAGTGTTTATTTTGTGTTTTTTGTCACGTGTCTTTGTTTTTGTCTCAATAAAGATTAACTACCATACACGTTTCATTCAGCTTCTTTTGTTTTTGGTGTTTGTGCATTCTCTGTCTTTATTCTTTTGAGAGCAGCTTAACACCAAACTGAGAGCATCATTTTTACCTAGTTTTTGGACCAGGTTTTTGATTTCCAATTAAATTTCTGTGTCGTTACAGCAAGGTCAGCAAAAACAAGATGTTTAGATGGTGTTAAGTTTCTCTATAAGTGCATTCTTCATTTACAGCCAAGTGTTTTAATGTTCTTGGAGAACTGTTCGTAGTCTAATGTTTTGTCCTATTAATATTTTATTCTAAATATGTGATAATAGCTGGCAAGTTGTTAATTGTGAAAATCCTATACAATGCTCCTGACCTCTCTGGTCTGTTAAGTCTTACATATCTACTTTAGTTTTTTCAACATACGGTTGCCAGGCAACTAGTAACCATGGTTTTGTTCTATGGACCTGATAATATAAAGACCGATTTGATGCCGATGCTGCTCTCTCCCAGAGGCAGTTTGCACTTCATTTTCCCCCGACGTACTGGATTCTGTGTCACTGATGATGAAAGCCCTGTACACTGCTGCATTGCCCCAATTAGATTATTTTCCAGGGTTGCCTTACATAATGCAAAATCCCCCATTCTCTGTGATATCTTGCCAAATCTTTGCAGAAAAGAGCACCCAAGGGGGCCGCAACCCACTCCAACAGAACATTCGATTTGTCATATAGCTTGCCATGCCAGGTTTGCAAATTCAAAATTGTATTTTGGTATTTCTGTTGGACCCCTTCTGAGCGTTGAAGGTCAAAGCATGAATACTGTCCGTGTGTTCTAATTTTTCTGTTTCTGTCTCTCAGAGGCCCTACCAGACGGTCGTCAGCCTCTCAGTGTGGCCAGACAGTCTCGCGACAGAGCATCAGTGAGTATCCTCCACCGGCTTGGCGCTTGCATGACCTCTGGCACTGAAACCACTCAGAGAAATACCATATCAAAGCTTTCTTGAAAAACACTCAGAACAAATTGACACTGATGGTAGAAACCAAAGCAGCATGGACTGATTACGCCATCTCCTGAAACCAGAACTGACCAATATTAGATCTGCTGTCATCTTTTTGTGGTTCTTTGCCATAAAGAGTATAAGAGTTCACTGAAACTGTATTAAAGTATGTTATTTATGCATAATTACATAGAAACAGATCTCAAACCTTTACCTCACACACACAATTTTCCTAGTGCGTCTTCAGACTTGCATGCAGACATGGAGACAGAAAACACAGAAATTAGAAAGATGAATTAAGACTTATTAAGAAGCTGCTACAAAGTGTCTCCTGTGACTTCCAGGGAAACCTAATCATCTATCAAATCAGTTAAACAACATTACATACTATTTGATTGAATGCTGTCTGCCTTGCTGCTATCCAGGTCCTAATCACTGTATGACAAACAGAGCATTGTATTTGTAACACCACTGTTAGTTGTTCTTTGCGTTTAAAAAAAAAAAAAAAAAAAAAAGTATCATGTGTGTTGGTTTTTGTTAAACGTTGGCTATTGTTGCCTTGTTTAATAGCTTTTTGCACAAGTAGAGAAGACGGATCCATTTAGAGAGTTTTTTTTTTCACTGAGTGGGTGTTGAATCACCCCATGACATTTCTCCAGCGACTGTGGTCGTGACTCCATTTTACTCCTCCACCATGGTAATGACAGTTATCGCGTCTGAAATAAAACAGTTTCTGCATTTCTTGAATGTCATGTCATTACAGCATACAGTAAGTCTGTTCACTTTGAGCCCACATCATATTTCACTTTTGATTTACAGTCTTTTGTACATTCGTTACAACAGTCTGCATGTGCTTGTTGAACAAGATTCCTCACAATATTGTTTTTTGTTTAGCATTTTGATTTGATACATTTTTTATTTCATGTTCAAAATGAATGCACATGAACGGCTGATGTGATGATTAAATGCTAAACACACACAAGATCTGATGCTAATATCTCAGTCTTCATCTCACAAATGATAAGTGATCGGTGTCAGATCTTGAGCAACAATAATGCATGTAAATGTCACTTTTTGTCATCCTGTGTCCTTTATGGTACCATGCTTCTCACCCACTGGGCCTCATCATTGTACCATCTCAGTGCCGTGCTCAGCGTTTGCCACTAACAAAGATCCCTACGTCCTTATCCAGAGTGGCTGTCTCAATAGATAGACATCGGCCATCCTCAGTAGAGCCTCAAGGCTCCCCAGTATTACAGAGATTCATAGCCAAGGTAGGTGAATGATAGAGCAGCACTGTAGCCGGGAGAGTTCTGTAAATATATTACCAACCCAAACCTGTTTCAACTTTCAGTAAAAATCAATCACTGGCCTAAGGATGTCCATCATGTCTGTGGTGTTTGTGTCCTATCAGGACGGCGGCTCATGGAGCCCAGACAAGAGGTCTTCTCTGCCACGGCATGCCATTCTGAGTCGCCGTGGATACCATGACCAGGAGGACAGCTCCACTTCCATTACAAGTTCGGGTTCCACGGCTCCTCGCAGACCCACATGTAAGCTTAGCTCCTCTCATCTGCTCACTTCACAAAGAAATCGGTATAAAGTGGTAATAGATACTCCAAAACCAACACCAACTGTGTTGGCCCTCTATCTCTAAAACCTTTCCTCTTTTGCCCCCTGCAGCGTTTCGCACAGAGATGAGGGCAGAGCATAGGACAGGACGAACTCCTAGTATGACAGGTAGATGGCATTCATTCTCATGTCATCATTCATTTGGGGAAAATAATAGATTCTAGGGTTACTGTATGTTTCAGTTTAATAGAATATTCTTTATCTGTAAAGTTCTTGTTGCACAACCTCTTATGGTCTGGAATATGACTGTTAAAAGCCTAAATGCATATGCACTGTTTCATACTGGTCTGCAAGCCTATCACAGTTCAATCGCACAAGACAGGCTATTTGTATTTGTTAGCCTTTAATCAGTACAGGAAATGGCTCTTCTGTATAATGGTGTAGTTAATATTTTGATTTCCTGTTTGAAACACAGAAATCACCAAAGTCAGAAATATTTCTCTAGAAATTAAGTATAAGCACGTCCAACCCTCATCTTTATATTCATTCCCATCAGTTACAGAAACAGTGCGCTCCCGTTCAGCTCGTAGTGGCCACTCAACCCCCCGCACCCCTGGCTCCACAGCCATCACCCCAGGAACCCCTCCCAGCTACTCATCATCCTCAAGGACCCCTGGTACCCCACGCTCCCTCAGCTTGATCTCCCAGGAGAGGAAGGTGGCCGTGGTACGCACCCCACCGAAGTCACCCGCAACAACGCCCAAACAGCTGCGCATCATCAACCAGCCACTGCCTGACTTCAAGAATGTCAGGTCCAAGATTGGTTCCACAGAGAATATCAAGTACCAGCCGAAAGGAGGACAGGTGATGATCTTCCTCTTAATTTCCCCCAAAACTTGTAGCTTTGTACTACTTATTTGTTTTTATCTCTGCAATGTTGTGTTTTTCCTGTTTTTCCTGGTTTCATGTTTGTGTTTGTTCCCATGTCTCTGTTTAACAGAGATTATTTATTTTATGTCTACATGTCACACACAGAAATAAAAAAAACAATCAGTCCCCCTTTTGCCATATAAAAGCAGATATCGTCCGCATAGAAAGATACTTTTTCCCATAAAACTATATCCTGGATTCTGTCCTTGAGCTATACAGCTACAGCAAAGAGTTCAGAAGCAATATAAAGAGATGGAGACACACAACAACCTTGCCATATCGTTGTGTATACATATATATATATAAAAAACAAATCAGAAGTGAAATATATGTAATTGGGATGTACAAGGCCAATGGTAAACATGCTGGTAAGAACTGTTTTTAAAATGTGCTTTCGTCTAACAACTTTTTCTCTGCTTTGATATGTATATTTACACATACATGTACCACTCCCTTCTACCTCCTTACACTCCTTTTTTGTTTAGTCTCTCAGCTACCTCTTCCCACTGTTAGTCCTTCAGTCATCCTGCTGACTCACCAGTGAAAAAGTATAATAATATAATGGTTTGTTCTTTGAAGGATGCATTTTAATTCTTGTGAACGTTTAATATACAAAAAATTAACATTCATTAAAACTTAAAACAAAGAATTTGCACATTTTGCCTGACTTACAATGCAAACAATTCAAATGCAAAAGACTGAAAAATGAAGGTTATCCATAACCTTAAATCAATTAAGCTTTAAATGTTTAAGTGAACTACTAGTTTGTGGTCAACATTAATCAGCTCCGTTCTTGGCAGTTTTAACCACTTTCATTTCACCTGTTAGAATTGTTGACTCCCATTAGTGGCCCTTTATTTAACTATAGGCAACCGCTCCTGACGTGCTCTCACACACGATTATGTCATTCCTGCCTCTTGTAAAATGATCGAGAGACGGGTTAAATGTACCTTTGAATTGAGTTGAGTGTGTAACAGGACTGAGAAAAAATCAGATTTGTCACATGGCAAGGAAGAGGACTCAAAATGGCTGTCCATGTTGTATTGAATTAATGTATACAGTTGTAGACCATTGTTTTAGAACACATGTGTAATTGTTAAGTTGATATGGACTGGTAAAGAATTGCTTAAATTCTCCTTTAACATCATTCAGATGTTAAAAACACCCAATTATGGTTAAGCTTTCTGGCTTTCTTGTCATCCTTGGATAAATACTACTGATACTGAGGTTTTAAAATGTGATTTCTATAAAATAAAGACAAAAATCCAGATATGTAGATAGATTTGAGGCAAGATGCCATCCTCCCTTGTTAGCAATATGACAAAAAACATCAACCTTGTCAACCTACAACACCCCTTTCCATGTTCTGTTAGCAGAGAGAATACAGAGGCAGTGGGGTTATTTAGTTTACACAGGCTGACAGTCGGCCAATGGTGGCCAACTTTGGGGTCGTAAGTGTGTGTCTGTGGCCCAGGCGTCTGTGTCAGTCACCATCTGTGTCAATCACCGTTCACACTAGCCCTTTTAGCCACTAGTCGACTTTTTGGCACCTTGAGTGTTTCAAGGGGGACACTCACTCAAAGGGAAAGCCCTTTGAGCCAGTCGTTGTAGTATCCATGATGTCACCTATTTAACGCAGTTTCGCCTTCCAGGAAAGTCATGACTACAGATGGATGGATTAGACGGATAGTCTAAACTGTAAACTTTACGAATTCTGATGCCCCAAATTTCAATGAACACAAAAGTGACCTGCCTTTGACTTCTTGAGTGTTGTGTCGTTAAACAGTATTTGTCCCTTTACTTTTTTCTCCCGGCTCTGTGAACTGAGGCCGGCCAGCAGCCACATTTCTGCATTTCAAATCGTGTTACTGCTACTGCACACAATTGGCATTAGCAGGGTGTTTGGGAGTGTTTACCCCACAGTCTGACAAATATCGTGTTCCAGCATGAGCGCAAAGCACAAAGTCAGAGCTACCACAGGAAGAACAGTGATGAAAACAGCAGTGTGTCTGTAGCTATCACCTTTTACAAGCCTCCACTGATGACCTGATTAGGAGTCTAAGCGTTTGGCTGACATCTTTATGACTTGCTAGGTCTCTGTGCTGCTCTGTGCAGCCAACCACAAAATAGGGAGGGATCGTGCTCCAAATGCCTGCCTGTCGTCAGCAGGAGACATGGCTGGGTCATTATCGGTTACTACGCTACATCAAGGCTGGCAGTGTTGTTCCGAACATGCAAGTCTTGTTTGTATTGGAGGTGTCTGCAGGCTGTGTAGAGCGGGTGACAGTACAGAACTTGCCTTAGGAATCTTATAAATAGTCAACATCTATATTTGGTGAACTAAAGGTTGACGCCGAATGTAATGTGAGTACTTGTGAGAGGTTGCCATCAAGTCATATATTGGAATGCAGACTTTATTGGTTATACTTGAGGGGGAATTTGAGTCCTTTCTCTTGTCTGTTGGCTGTGAATATGTCACACTATTTTTCATCTGTTGTCTGTCACATAGGGTGTCCTGCACAAAGGTTATGTGCTCATTAGATACTGTACAGGGTCATTTATTAAAGGATTTGTTATGTCAATACTCAGCTAAGATTATGTACAGAAATCTTTTCCTTAGAAAAATGATGATTCAGCATATCGTGGTGTTAAAAGTTGGTACCAGAAAATGTAAGCCTATGACATTTTTTCTTGCCACAAATTCAGTCTATAGAGGTGAAAACATATGAGCTGCTGATCTCTGTGCCTAGACTAGGATGAACAAAGGAGTGTGTGACACTCTGGCTCAGAATGCATTTTTCTTTATAATTTCTTAACTTTTCGGCTCTCATGCTTTCTTCAAGATCAAAACATCTCTCTTGATATGTTGTATACGCACTTCTACAAAAGTTTATTCTAAGAAGAAAAGGGTCACTGTCTGTGAGACCTTCAATGACTTTACCCACAGTGCACGTGCGAGTGTGTGTGAGTGTGTGTGTCTCCCCCCCGGTGACACAGGGTGTCTCCTGTCAGACACAAAACAGTGATGGCAGCTTTTGTCTAAACACAGGGGTGAATGGCTGGGCAGACGGATTGTCCAGATTCCCTGGCTTCTCTTGTGGCCACAAGCTGCCAGACACCAAGTTAAAATTGAATCTGTCTCTTGAAGGAACGGTTTTATGATCTCTGTATTAGAAGGGGTTTAAAGGAATACGTGTGTTTAATGAGAGTCAGGAAGAAGTGTAAAGCAAACACTTTGCCTAAACGCTACTATTTGTGTCACAGGTAGGGTTTAACAAAAGCACCTCAGAGTGGGATTAATAACTACTAAGTGTGATTTATACATAATAGGGTAGTGCAAAAAAATGTATAAATTATTTTTATATTAATGTATTGTTAATGTGTTCCCTTGCTGTCACTGTTGGACCACTATGCTTTATAGTAGCAGAAAGTTAGCAACCCAAACTAGTAGGGCTGCCCCCGACCAAGGATTTTCTTGGTCGAGCAGTGGTCACATATGTGTGTGTGTCGATTAGTCGACTAATTGCTTTATATATGTGTATATATATATATATATATATATATATATATATATATATATATGGTAGCTAGGCTATTTACATGTTTAAGATGGTACATCATGTTCGTCGTGGAGGAGTGATAGGCTAGTGATAGAAATTTTTCTTGCAAAGTTTGCATGTCACCTTCTTGGGGTCATCCTTCTTCTTTTCAAAATGATCCCATATTTTAGACGTCTTTCCTGACATGGTTGGCTATTGTTAACTGTCTAACCGCGATGTCGAAGGGACCTGCCGTGTAAAAAAAAAAAAAAAAAACTTGACAGTGAGTGAGTGTCACGACTTCCTGTATCTGGCCCTTCAAATTAAAAGCCCTCCAGCCTTTTATACACAGGCAAGCCGCCAGTCACATAGATTTTGACTTAATTTTGACAAGACATGGCTCCAAATGTTTTTTTGTTTTTTTCCTGCGACCAATCGACCAATGAAATTTTGGTCGGCTAATGAGTTTTTGGTCAACCAATGCTTGGTCGACTATTTTGGGGCAGCCCTACGAACTAGACCACCTTGGGATGGGAGCACAAATAGGGAATTGGTGCATATGGTGCAAGACGTTTGACATCAGAGAAACAAGTTTGGCAAACAGTTGAACTGTGCCAGATTTTTTCAATATGTCTATCCATCCTCACACAGTCAGCTTTTAACCCATGTTACGAGTTAATTAAACATGTGTTTTACTGAAATACTCCGTTGTTTGATACAGAGAATGTACAACATTAAACATGGCAAAGTTCACCCGTTTCACCAAACTCACTTCTCTTGTATTGTTTGTGTTTGGTTCCACCGTACGCACTGATTTTGCTTTGTGGTACATATGATCTCATTAACCTAGTAAATGTTTGAAACTGGGATACAGCCAGCCACAGTTTAAACCGAATGTGGGCCAGGGGGCATAAAGTGGGGGCCAGTGCCTCCTGCCCTACTTCCTACCCGTCTATTTGCTTGGACTACACCCATCTTACACTCAGCCGTTATTTTGGTCAACTACACACCAGTAACACCATATGAACACCTGACCAAGTACTCAAAACTGTTTCTGTGGTAGTTCCTACTTCAGTGGGGCTTCCAGGAACGCATTGTGCTATGACACACACACACACACACACACACACACACACACACACACACACACACACACACACTCACTCACTCTGGGAGCTGCTGTAGTTAATCTCAAACAAGGCCCTGCCAGATGTTTAGAACTTGATTTCATTGTATGAGGTGAAATGCTTTGTAAATATGTAGGATTCTTCAATATATATTATTTTTCATTATCTGAGCATGGCAGTGATACTTTTGGCCAGAAATGTTAACCCAGGGTATCTGTATTTGAGAACCTTGAAATGAGACTCAACAAGCAAATATCTTTCTCTAAAATCACCTTCCCTACCTTCAAGGTGATTTGGGATCTTCATACAATTACTAAGCACCATAGGTTTCAGTTGTGGCCCTCCGAGGGAAAAAGTTTGGGCTACCCTGATCTAGAGGTTTTTACTCTGTTGCCACTGTATCAGTATGTAAGGAAAGCTTTTACTTTCCTCAACAGTAGACTACTTGAACGTATATAATGAAAGGCATTTGAAGTTTCTGCCAACTCAGTCAGCAAATCTTGGAATGAAAACACTGGTTCTGCTGTGGTTCTCAACCCACGTGTCTGTCCTGTGGCCCCTGTGACTGAAATATTCCTGAACTGCCCTTCTGTAGCACATAGCTAAAGCAGCGAGTTTCCATTTCCCCGATGTCTGAACCAAAAGCATGCCCTCATGATTCAGGTTGAATTCCAACACGTTTTTCAGTATTCTGGTGGGTTTTGATCGGCCTTTATTAACTCAAGGATGGTAGAATCCTCTACCTGCTATAGTAAAACTTTCCACATATTCACAATACACTCCTCTCCTGACCTTTAGAAGTTCCTTGCAGCTCCATGGTCCAAGTAGTTCCAATTTCCAAGCGGCTTTAGTGAGCCTCCCCCAGCCCACAGTAGGCCTCTGCCCGGCCACTGACCTGTCCAATGATTGTCCTCATAGAAGCACAAGGACCAAAATGGGCCATCAGAGGCCAAACACAGGGCCTCTTGGATCTGGAAGTCTGTGCTGCGCCTCATCTCAGTCACTCTGTGTCTGTCAGCGGCACAAAGTGTGACCTGGACCCAGGACCTGCTGGTACACCTCAGTACTGTTAATTATGTGTTTTACAGAACCTGGATAGGAGTGTGCCACTGAAATTATTAAAACTCCTCACACTGTTTGGTCTTTCAATCAATTATTACAGTGATACATTTGAAAGACTAGTTTTGATTAATTGAATTAGCATTTTAATGAGGCATTAATAAAGTCAAAGTCAAACAAAATACATTAAAAGTAATCATTTAATTGGCTAATTAAGAATTCCCTATTTTTTACATGATGAATTGATATTTGAATGTTGAATACTAAAGTCCAGCCACCACAGAGCAGCTGCAAGAGCTGTTTGATCAGCTGTTGTGGGGAGGAGTCATGTGTGATCTGCTGCTCTGTGGGGTGACACTTTATTACATGTTTATGAGCATACACATCTTTAAGTTCAAGAAGTCAGTCTTTAAATAATCCGCTTGTTAAATAGAAACTGTAAATGTTGTAGTCGACATAAAATTAAAGTAAGGTATGTAAAAGTTTGTCATTATTAAATCTGATAATTTTAACTTTACATTTTTCAATTGATGTCTAACCAATAACTTTATTATATATGTATATTTTTAATTAATCGATGTGTTGTTCATTATAATGTATTTATTTATTTACTCACTTCAGACCAAAATAGGTGAACAAGTGACTTGTGAGTTGGCATGTAAGTTGTATAATATGGAGATATTAACAGTGATACATGGCACAGTGGTGCACTCCTGCCCCTTGTGGTTGGAATGAATAATACAAAACAAACATATTACAAAGGTATTATAAAGATAAAAAAAAAGGGCCTTACCAAATAAAAATGCACAAGAAAATTGGAGAGATTATCCATCATCATAAACCCAGGAGAGAGAAGAGATTTAGACCAGACCTCTGAGGGCTTTTGTATAATATGCATGTTCATGTAAAAAGATATATCCAAAATAAAATCTGTCTACATCAGCTGCATTACATTAGTGGTATTTTTGAATTTGTGGAACTGATAAGAAAATAATATTTGAAATACAGCTACAGTTTTACCTCCGAGAACTGGTGCAAATGATTGAAGTGATGTTTCGGGTCTTTCGATGTGGGGTTGTATGAGGTTCGTCTCCCCAGTCAGTGTATTACCTGCAGTAGATGACCGTCCACTCTCCTTGTGTGGAGAAGCAGCACGTAGCACCATCAGGAAAGTAGAGCATTGTGCTGCTAAACAGGACTGACAGCAAGACATATTTGTCAGCCCTTTCCTTTTGTACTATATTCCGAATAGACCCGAACTGTCACTTCGACTGGTGTTTATGATTTGTGGGATGACTTTCCAAAAACTTTGTGTATTTGCTTTATTCGTTTAACAACAAGGCCACATTCTCTTGAGCTCCAACACTTACTTCCTAATGAATAATACATCATGCACCAGTATCCCCTATAGTCTCTTTTCCTAGTGGTGTTTTGACAAACCTTTATTCCCATCCAACACATAGAAGGAGGCCTATAATGTCTCTGTATTTCTTCATAGATTCATATTTTAAACACGAAGCTGGACTTCAGTCACGTGCTGTCAAAATACAGCTCCAAGGATAATCTGAAGCCCTCTCCCCGTGGAGGAAATGTATGTACCCTTCTGCCACGACCGACTGGTCTCCTCCCTGTTAATCCTTCTATGGAGGAACTTTATATTTAACTCTAGTTGGTCCCCAGTTTTAGTCCAATTAGTGACATGCAAATATATTTTTTTTGTTGTTGTGCTGTGCGAATCTGGATACACGGCTAGCTTGATGGCCTCATATTGTATTGCACTAGTTTGTCCTTTTCAAGCACCTTGTATGTAGTCCATTTTGCTCCTACCTTTACAGTTGTTATTTTAAGCTTTATATATTTATATACATGAGCAGGCAATAGAAACACAGCAACTTGTCCGACAGCTTCTGCCCTCTTGCTGTGAAAGCAGTGCCATAAAACTCAAAATAACCAAACTATCTGGTACCATGGTGGCCTGTTGGTTAGAGAAAGCCAGCTGACCAAAGCCATATGCTGGAGAATGTCTCACTATAAGTCCTACCAGCTTCATCCAACACCTGTGGCTTGACCTCCCATTAGGAGGATGGCCAAATAAAAAGGAAGTTATGCCAACAGAAATCACCGTCTTCATTTATTGTTGCTTATTTTCCCAATGTAATATTGTACGTGTCAGGTCATGTGTTTGGTAGTCGACTCGTTGCAGCTGTTCTAGATGGCGACATCTAGAACAGTGGTGAATTCCTGCACACACTGTGTTGTGTTGGAATATACTGTTTCTATTGTAGATGTTCTTAGAAGCTCATGGAATGTCTACTACTCAGTTTATAGCTTCCCCCCTTCTTGTTAATGGCTCTAGCAGTGGTGATAATTTGCCTCATAGAAAATGTTTGATGCTGGATATCAAACAGATGAAAAATCACATTTAAGGTGAGATTTTGTTTGACCCCCACCCCCACCTGAATGTAATCCTGTACTTTGAGGTTTTATGGGTCTGATGTTATACTGACTATAAATGTTTGGGGGTTTTTGCCATCATTTTTAAAGTAGACTGAATTCTGCTGTCATTGTTGTCACAGCGCTGCACTGTGGACGGGTTCCAGTTAAAAGAGAAAATTAATTTGGAACAGATGATAAAACATCAGCACTAATTAATTATCGTAAAGAAATGAGGAGCCTTTCTCCGGAACATGAAACAACTCAAAGAGCAGTTTCACTTCTGCTTTTTTAACATTTCATCAACATTAAAACATGTGTATGTGTCATGTCGAACTGAGCGCACTTTGTTTAATTGTTTGTGCAAACGGTTTCATTTTTTTTTTCCATTATTCCCTACCTTTGTTCTCCTAGTACAGAGAAGAATGACCCACTTATTATCCCCAACTCATTGTGTATTTTATTTGCATGTCACCATTTCATACAAGAGCAGTTTGAAGGTCTTTATATTATAGCAGTGAATAAACAAAAACACCCCTGCATACAGCCACATACATACATCAAGACACATATTGTACAAGTACAGTGTGTTTATTTAAGGCAATGCTTGACTGAAAGGGGAAGGTCTTTAGTTTACTTTGTCCTCTGTAAAGAACCTGCTAATTGCTCAGTAAAACAAACCCTCTTTCAAAACTGAAGCTTCCTCTTGTTCTGCACGTTCCAGTATTTCAAAGCTTTTTGAAGTATCGTTTTGGCTCGCTCAAGGTCTCTCCCCTCCTTTAGACCTCTTTAGTCCTTTCCCAACAGAATCTGTTCAACATGTATGTTTCTGTGTCCCGGTGTAGTTCCCATTGCTTTTACTGTGCTGCTTGGATGAAATGTATTTATTGTGATTCTGCTGTGTCTGCATCTCACTCCTGCTTTCTCTCCTTGCAGCAACAGAGAGCCATTTACCATCGCATATTTTATCACCCTCGCACCCTTAAACTAATGCTCTCAAGTGTTCGCTGCCTTTATTTTGCATCTTGAACGAATGCAGGAAGCGGCAAAACCTTCAGCAGTGTATGAAAGTACGCTCTGGAGAAGTGCAATGTCAAAGATTTCCTGTAGGTTTCGCATTTCTTTTACAGAATCCTAGTGTGTCTGAAAACATCTTAATCCCAGCATTATCTAAGAACTATTTTAGGCCAGAATGTCTTTTTTCTTTTTACATTTGAACCTTCTTTTTAGGTTTTACGAATGAAGCGTTTAGTCGAATTAAAGCTGCTATAAGTGTTTAAGCTAACTTCATGTCCATTTTGCAGTTAGCAATCCCCTCCCTCCTCTCTAACCTCACCACACTTGCACAACTCTTTTCTCTTTTTTGGAGGCAGCTCACTTTGCCTCTTTCTTTTCTTCAAGCGTTTTTCCATTGCTTGGCCCGTTTGGTAGTAAAAGCTGTCACCAAGAGCGCCAGAATTGTTGGCTTTCCCTGTTTCGCCAGACAGAATTTCAGAAATTATAACGTCTTTTTTTTCCCTATACATTTCCTCCTTTTTGTCTTGACAATGCTCTTGATTTATTGGAAATGTTTGGATCACACGTGTCAAGAGGAATCCTTCCCTGACACCACTTGGAATCGTATCCTACAAATTGTTTAATAGTTATTATATTGGTTTGGCCTAACTGTGCAGAAAAACAAGATTTAAACAGAATAAGTAGATGTGCAGTAAACAATGAATGTTGATTTAAAGCACAAATTTCACTGTCATGTCTGACTATTCGATACAGCCCTAAAGACTTGATGATACCCTACACACAAACCATTTATTACCTGGCTGAAAGACACAATAGATCTGGCTTCAACTGGAAACATTTGTCGCACGTAATCCATTTGCTCTTAAAGTTCTCGACGAGTTAAAAGTATTGAGGCGTAGACGAAACCTAAGGCCCGCTTTGTCGATAAAGCCAGGCTGACACAAAGGGGCACAGCTCCTGCAGTTAGATGACTCCGTCTTGCCTGTTAGCCCGACGTCCACTGAATGATTGTTTGTCCAGAGCAACAAGGGAACCACAAGGTCAAATATCACTGTCTACATCACAGTCCAACGAGCTCTCAAGTCTAGGACAGAGTATTTAAACAAGATGTTTTGAGAGAAAAATGAAGTGCCATGCCAGAAAAGCCTGAGCCTTCTCCCGCCTCATTCCTCACCTCCACCCCTGCAGGTTCTCATCCCCAGTGTTAAGCTGGACTATAGCCATGTTCAGTCTAGGTGTGGGTCCTTGGACAGGCGGGGCTACTCGGCAGGAGGTGGAAACGTGAGTCCTGTGCCGCAACTCCATTGTCTCAGTGTTCATGTCTCTGTCGTGTTGTGCTCTTCCTGTGTGTCCTTGTTTTTCTTCATCCTGCTTTACAACTTCCCAGATTATCATCACATCACTCGCTCATTAAGACAGCAGTTCATCGGCACGCAATTCTCCAGCAGTGGTTTGTGTCCTGCAAAGGAATTTTAATACTAAAAAATGTTTTTTAAGGCTTGATGATTGTTTTTTCTTCGCCAGTGTGTCGTCGGTTAGTAGAGAAGAGGCACATTAGGAGAAGAGTCGCTGGTAATCCAGCAGTGCTCTGTAATTTAAGTGTCAAGATTAACTGCGTTTTGCAGCATCTACGTCATTGCTCCCATGTTCTGTGGTATTTAATTTCACTGTTGCTGGTGGGGGCTTAAATGTTCAAAAGAATAACAAAAACGAGAAGCAAGAAAGTAGACAATCCAAATGCATATTAAAAGACTGTTTCTTCCACAACAGGCACTGCAGTACACTGCTCGAATAACTTCCCCATTTAGTTGATTAACTCCAATTACAGCCATCTGATGGTGGCAGGTACAGTGTGTGCTCCATCTGATTAGAGTAATGCACATTACTGAAGCAGTTATGCAAAACCTGATGGTTACAAAAAGGACAATTAAAACTTGTCTCTTCACTTTAAATCACTTCCCTAGTAAGAGTCTCGTAACTCTGGGTTACCGGGGAAACACAGACTAGATCATCTCCCTTCCAAGAGGTTAACATTTTTTCAACGGCAGTAATAGCTAAGGGAAACTTCAAATTCTTTGATTTTTATTTAAATGTGTTTGTTTAAGTTTCAGTCATATAAAAAAAAAAACACTAGTAGAGCCAAAACTAATACCAGAAAAAAAGAATGAGATCTCTATCAATACAAAAATGAAAGATTCCAACTACACAGCTAACAGATTCTGTAAAGATCTGATCGCTGGAGAGAAGGGCCGTCCTGCAGCCTGACGTTCACCCACGCTGACACAAACCACATCTCACCTCTGTCTTGTCGCTCACACTGTATATCTGTGATAGTTTAGTGCATGTGAAGGGGACTCCCAGCAGATGAGCAGGCGAAGTTGGTGCATACTTTGTGCTCATGGTGTTGTGGTTCGTAATGTGGCTCACGACCTGCGTTGTTCGTCATCATCTCACTTTCCCTGTTGTTGGTTTTTTTTTGTTCCTCTCAGGCCTCGTAAGAAAGCGAAAGAGAAAAATGAACCGCCAAATCATTGGTTACAAAAGACGCCGCAGCTAAATCAGTGACCTGGCAAAGTGACTGCTGACCACAGGCGTGTCTCTGTGATTCATCTCAGGACGTCGTGTATCTCCTCTTCCTCACTATGCTGTGTCTTAAGCTTTATAGCTCCACTCTGTTTGCCCTCCCATCTCTTCACTCCTTAAATATTTCTCTGTGGTGTTCCCCTCAGATCCCAGGGGTGTGTCACATAACCACATATCCTTATCGCCTCCCCGCCTGTGGCCGCTTCCTACTGTGCATTCCTACTTTTGCTGTCTCGCACTGACTTCTCAATGTTGTGATGCATATTTGACAGGTTTTCTGAATGTGCCAAAACACTTTTAGCACATAGGGACACAGTTACACCATACGTCAATTCCTTCAAAGAGCAGCTACAGTTTTAGCACAGATCAGACATACTGTGTCATTTTCTACCTTTTTTTGGGAAAGGGAAGATACTATTTGGACCATCTGTCTGAGGATCAGCAGGAATTTTTTAACCTCTTGGTGAGCTCTGACCTTGTCTTCTCCCGACTTTGCTTCTTCCAGGTGCTGATACAGAACAAGAAGATCGACTTGAGCCACGTGACCTCCAAGTGTGGCTCTTTAGACAACATCCATCATAGGCCAGGTAACAGTAAGCCTGGACTCGTTCAGGGGGAATTTAAAAGGAATAGAGGCTATAGAGGAACATGCCACCAGCAGATCTCTAACCCTCATTTCTTCCCTCAAACTACATCATGCACCTTTGAGATTTCCTCTCAGAGTACAAGAAAAAACAACAAATCAATATTTTGAGAAAAACACTTTCAAAGATATATGTATTTATGCAAAATTTGAACCAATAGATATCACCATGAAATTTCTCCAGGTGTTAACTTACATTAAGGCAATTATTTTTTGTTTTTTTCCTATTCATTTTATGTTTTATCATGCAAATAAGAAATCTGAATCTAAACATGCAAGACATTTTATGGAAGCAAAATAGCCAAAAATCTCAAATGGGTCAGTGCGTGAAGAGCAACGTTTTCCACTGTAGTGTGAGCCTGAACACTACAAGTAGTAGCAGTAGCTCACAAGTCGTTCCTCGCAAACAGAAATGTAGTGAATGTGAAATTTGTAATTGCAATTGTCCGTGGATCATATGTCGTTACCCACATACAGATCACGTTACCTTAAGGTGTTCGCCGACATGTGTGAGAGCAAGCCATGAAATCTAATGCACTGCTGCCATTTGTAAACTGGCAACCAAGTACAA
The DNA here is from genome assembly GCF_900880675.1 of Sparus aurata. Taxonomy (NCBI): domain Eukaryota; kingdom Metazoa; phylum Chordata; class Actinopteri; order Spariformes; family Sparidae; genus Sparus; species Sparus aurata. The sequence continues at coordinate 23,223,022 of NC_044195.1, read as the reverse complement.
TCTAATTTAAATAATAAATCTAAGTTCCAGTTTATATTTAACTCCTGATAACAGTCCAGTCACATGAAACTCCAGCACTGATCTGTGGAAGCATGCGGTGAACATTCAGATTGACAGCTCGATGGATCCGTCCACAGGCAGCCGACTGTGGGAGGTGTTGTGATTCCCGGTGGCCTTGTTGTGTTCTGTGTGTTTCTGCTCTGAGTGGAGCGGGATGTCGATTAATCGCTGATGTACGGTATTAGGTCACATCTGGAGAGAGTTTTATATCCAATTTGGATTCTTTGTTTTTCGTCTTCTTTTTTTTTTTTTTGTCAAGTCACCCACTGTAAAACTGAAAAAAAAGAAAAAAAAATTTTTTCAGAAAAAGATCCAATCCATAAGTGTTTTAGTCAAGACCAGCTAAACCGAGACTGAGCCAGGAGCAAGACTAGAGACAAGACGAAGGCATCGAGTGGTTTAGAAACAGTCAAGTCAAAGGTCAAGGCACGGTGCGAGCGAATCAAGAGACGAGAACAGACCAGTGCAAGTCTCAAATATGAGTTCCCTAAAAAAGCTCACAGAAAACGGATGAACCCCAAGTCCTCATAGTCTGAGATGAGCCAGTTTTGATGATTACACTAAGTAAAAGGACATCATTTTGTGAAAGTTGCCAAAGTTTTGTAAAATTAAATATCTACATTACATAAAAACCAGTGGTATTTGGCAAAAAAAGATTTGGGTGAATTGGATAGGTGCAGATTTTTTTGGACTACTTGCTGTTTTGCTGTGAGGTGTGAAAACCCCTCTCCTCTCCCAGATGGTGTTGTGGTGACTACTTCAGGTTTTGCAGCTCCATCTGCTGGCCCCTTGCTGCCTCTGCTTCTATTTCCTAACCCTCACTGACTGAGGGATTGATGAGCATACATACTCTTTCAGTACACTGTTACACATCCACCTTCCAAATGAAATCTGCTTCAACAGACCAGATTTTTAAGAGTATACTTTCCAACCACATCCGCTCATTTGTCACCTGCAGACAGCTGCTCCCTCAACCTGATTAAATATACTATATGGCAAATAAGTCAGTGGACACCCCCTTTCATTATCAAGTTCAGATGTTTCAGCCACACCTACTGCCAACAGATGCTTAAAATCCAGCACATAGCTGTGAAATCTCCTGAAAAACATTAAGAATTTAGAGCACAGTGTCTTTTGAGTGCTGTCATAGGATGCCACAAGTTTCTGTGCCACGCAGTCTTCCATAATTAAATCTAAGTGCTATTATTGTGAAGTAGAAGCATCAAGGAGCAACAACACCTCAGCCACGAAGAGGCATACCGTGGAACGAGTTCTGAAACTGAACTGCCTCTGGAAGCAACATCAGCCCCACAAATTGTGCATCTGGAGCTTCATAAATTGGGTTTTCCATGTCTGAGCAGATGCTCACAAGCCTCACATCACCATACGCAATGCCAAATGTCTGCTGGGATGGTGTAAAGCAAGCCACAACTGGATACTGGAGCAGTGGAAACATGTTCTTTGGAGTGATGAATCACATTTCGCCATCTGGCAGTCTGAATGCTACCTACCGGGGCGTTTGTGTCTGGTGAAAGGGGGATAGTAGTTTGGGGTTTTCTCAGGGTTTGGACGAGGCCTCTAAACTCCAGTGACGGTCTTCTGAATGCCACAGAAAATGAACACATTTTAGGTAGTTTGGTGCATTTGGTGTGTTTGTGCCAGCAGTTATGTGAAGGCCCTTGGCTGTTCCAGTATGACTGCGAGGTCTATTTTTTGAGGAGTTTGGTGTGGAGGAACTCATTAGACCCATTTCACGGCAGATATTTTAGCTTGTCAACGCAGGAAAAGCACCGGTGTGACCAAGTACACAAACAATGGCTCCATTCCATTAAGTGCCCCAGTAAGCCATGTCAGCGAGTGAGCGTGCACAACACCAGAGCCCTGGAAGCAGCTCAACAAAATGGAATGAAGCCATTATTAATGTAAGAAATTCCACTTGAGCTTTTCCTACCTGACCGGTCAGAATGTCTGCAGTGAAAACATTGCGGGGAGTGATTAGAATGATTCTGAGCCAGGCCTCCGTGTCCAACATCAGTGTCTGACCTAACAAATGCTCTTTGGCTGAATGAGCACAAACTCCCACAGATGTGCTCCAAAATCTTCTGGGAGGCTGTTGTAGCAACAGTGTTTCGGGTGTGATGGCCCACTGACTTTTGGCCATATAGTGTACCTCATGTCTCAACACTCCGCACTCATCTAACACGGACTTTTTATTTCCCCCAGGGGGCGGTCACGTGCGTATAGAGACTGTGAAGTTGGACTTCAAAGACAAGGCCCAAGCCAAGGTGGGTTCCCTGGATAATGCTCACCACACTCCTGGTGGAGGCCACGTCATGGTGAGTGTCAGCTCCATGCTCCCAACCCATGATTTAAAGGAAAACAAAAGTTTTTGAAAAATTGTCTTAGTAGAAGATTTCAACAAAAGCTTACAATTAAATTTAGATTTTAGCTTTCATAGACTCATTTTGCTTCCTTTGTGATTGTGATTTCCTATTTCCTAAGTCATACCGTGCAGGCTTTTAAGTTGCCTTAATTTGTTAATTGTTAATGTCAAGTGAGGAGGATGTAGACTGTGAACATAACTGTAATCATAAAAAGTAGATGCATAGTCTGATAAATAGTGCTAGAGGGTAAAACAGGTAATGTTTAAATATAATTGGATCAAGTTATCTATGAAAATGTGTTTAACAAGCCAATCTTCCAAAAACTTGTTGTATTCCTTTATCGGCCTAAGAAGGTGAAGGTATAGTATCCACCAGTATCAGTAACTAATGTAGAGTTGAACCCAAACACCCTGAGTTTTGCACACAGGACAAAGTACAGTGAGTACAGTTCTTAAGAGTTCTCTAATTGTTAGTATTCTTCAATTTGCACCTGTTCTAGACTCACGATGATTCATAAAAATATTTTACCATCTACATGATGTGAAAATGACCAACACTTCCTCCCCATCCTCATCTCACATCATCACTCCGCTCGCCTCTGTTAGATCGAGAGCCACAGGCTGACGTTCCGCGACAACGCCAAGGCGCGAGTGGACCACGGAGCCGAGATCGTCGTCCAGTCTCCCGGCCTGTCGGGCTCGGTTTCTCCGCAGCGCCACCGGGACAGCCACCTATCCTCCTCCGGCAGTCTCAACATGATGGATTCGCCGCAGTTAGCCACCCTGGCGGAGGACGTCACTGCAGCTCTGGCCAAGCAGGGCTTGTGAACACTGGGTCTCTGGATTCCCGCTCTGCACCCGAGGCGTCCTCGCCCTGATCCCTTTGAACTTCTCTGCCCACTTCTGCCACCCTGAGGGTCGACCTCAGATAAACCACAGCCTCTTAACATCTCCTCTTCAAGACCCAACATTCAACTCTTAAGTAGAGACTCGAATTAGGAGCTACTGTACGGTTCTCTTTATTTCCTGTCTATTTTAAATCCAAGTATGTGCTATTTCTTATTCATTTCGTTGGCCTCTCTCTTTTTTGAATGATGTTGCATAGAATAGTTCAGTCTGAGCACTGGTCCTAGATTAAGTGGTTTACACAAAGTAGAGACCAGGTATTGGCTTGACTGGTCCTGGATCAGTGTTCTGAAGAAGCTACAGCCTTTTTTTCTACATTAATTAAGAAGTAATGCGGCCAAGCGCACCACGCAGCACGTGTTGTTCTTGCTCGGTAAAAAGTGCATGGACGCCAAACCCCCTTAACGAACCAAGCATCCTTACTGCAAGTCATTCTTGTCATCCAATATATAATATATTTAACAAATATATATAGAAACATGTATAAAAATACAAGTTCTTCGCCATCTACATATCCTGAAAACATTTTAAAGGAAGCAACAATATGGCTATAAAATATACCTGTAAAATTGCATTACTGCAAGAACTAGGTCATGTTATGACAAGCATGTATTGATTCTAATATTAAAAGAGGCTATTTTGTAATCTAAAAAAAAAGGATTTTAGTAAGTTATTTCCTCAATTATTGGATAAAGGTAAAAACAAGTTCATGTTTTGTAGTTATTAGTTGTTTACAGTGTAATGCTTGGTGACAATGTCAGACAGCTGAATCGGTGTTGCTAAGGAATGCATCTCAGTCCTGTTGAAGAGAATCATACACTTGTACCTGCTCAGTAGTTCAATATAGACGCCTGTTTATACATTAAAAACAGTATTAAACACCGGAGCTCACTCCACAGACCTCCGTCCAGGAAGGAAAAAACAAATATCTTGTCGTTACAGCTGCAGATATTCGGCTCACGTGAATGAACAGTACAGACACTTCCTCCTCTAACGCAGGCTGATGATGCGCTCGTCAGGACTGCCTGACTGTTGTGTCGAACCACCGAAGAAGACGCTTTGAACGCGGCCTGAGATCGAGCAGAAGATGCAGCTACTCTGAAATCTGTCTGTGTGTGCGTTTTTTGGTGCAGATCCCATGCCGTTTTACGACGTATGCTACTGTATCTGGATGTTTTGTTGCAATATGTGGGAGAAGAACGTGGACTTAAAAAAAAAAAAATATTTTGAAAAATCCATTTAAAAGACAATTCATGGAGAAAAATAAAAAAAAACGTCCGAGGGGAACTCGGATCCTGTTACATCTGTTAGGAAAACAAGTGTTTGGGTGATCTAGTTACTTTTTTCAGACACCGTTTGTGGTATATCCTGCCTCCTGCCTAATTACTGCCCTCACCTGCGACTGTTTGTTTGCTTCTGTGTTTTTTCTGCATACCCCATCTCCGTGTGCCCCCTTCCCACCTCCCCGCTCCACCCTACAGCAACTGTAAATGTATTTAAAAGGTCAAGTAGATGTACGCAGTTTTTCTCTTGTTGATATGACACCAATTACAGTAATTAATGACAATAAAAAGGACAAAAAGTGATACCTGAGGGCTGTCTTCTGTTCACAAGACATACCGTGCAGTTAGAGGTCCGGTTTGTAGGATTTAGGGGCAGCAGATATTAAAGTTTCATTCTAAGGTGACAAAAAAAACAACGATTCTTAGATTCAGGTGATTATAAACTAATGAAAAGATAGTAGATTAAATTCCGTCTCTGCAACGTAAATCCTACACACTGAACCTTTAATAGTCCTTCGTTTGTTGGGTTTTGTTGGGTTTTTGTAAATACGCTTTTTTACTTTCTATTTGAAAATTCAATTGGGTCAATGTGCTACCACCACAGGATGGCGCCTGTAACACCCAAGCTGCATGAAGTTACCTAACAAGCGTAACATTATTAATTTCTCTAACATTACGTCAGCCAACATTGGGTACATAAGGCCTATCATTTGCTGCGATCTTGACAGTCAATTGGGGACAGTGACATGGTTGGTTAGCGTGCTTGTCTTGCTGTTAAACATGCCGTCAAATTATATTTAGTTATCCAAAGCGCTTCTATGAGCTGAGCGAACTAGTTTTTCTCCAGTCGCTAAGTCGTATCTTAGCTTTTTTCCAGCCGTCAGTCAAACATGCAGGTGTTGTCAGATATGAGATATGGCTTGTGAAAAAAGTTAGACTTTGATTGCATAATACATGAAAACTTACATGAATAGTTTAGATTTTTCATTTCTTCAGCAAGTGCATTGTATAAGCTGCATTACTTTTTTACTTATGTCACTGTTTAACCTACAAAAACAGGGAAGTGACGGGAGAGTGGTATCAGTGTTTTCATCTAACACGAAACAGCGTATTTCCCAAAACGTCAGACTGTTTCTTACACATGCATCTGGCTGAGTCATGTATGCAAATGAGCAGCATCAGACAAAAAGAGTCAAAAATGTGGCAGTAAAATGGGAGTTTGTGAAAAGTTTATTGTGAAATGGCAGAGGATACAATAAGTTAAGACCTGGGGATGGGTTTGGACGAGGAGTAGATTAATTTTTTGATGGCCAGTCCTGGTCAAAACCAGTCACTTCACTGGCAGATAGAGAGCTAGCCAGACAGTAAGTGATGGGAGGGGATGGTCATGAATATCCCACGGTCCCCTCCATCACAGTTCCACTGTGAAAACAAGTGACGATGAAAAAAAAAAAAAAAAAAACGAAAAAAAGGAAACATTGAGAGGGAAACTTGGATGACGATGAAGAAACATCTTGTGGGGAAAATCAGGTCGGCTTTCCGTAGAGTGGGATGGAGGAGGAGGAAGAGGAGGAGGAGGAGGAGGGGGGAAGAGAAGCACCAGTTGGACAAAAAAAAAGGTGTAGAACAAAACAAAAGGATTCAGGAAATGACATCTCATAGTCCTTTGTTCCCCCTGCTTCCTCAGGTGGTACAGGAAACAGTGAGTGGATGTCGCGACACCATGGGGTCTGCACTTACACGATGCTCACCACCGCAGTGGCAGGGTCCTTAAACAGACATGATGTGCTTGACAAAGGCTGCAGGTGGCGACCAGGGGGCGGCAGACAGGGTGGAGAGAAGAGAGGGGAGATGAGTGAGTGAGGAGGGGAAGGTGGACAGACTTTCAGCATGAAACAGTTGACATCGTGACTACAACACGAGAAAACATACTTTATTGGGAAATTGACGCCTCACTTTCTGGGTTAGGTGATCGTTTAGAGGGGCGGTCAAATTATAATATTGTTATTATTTTCTTGTGTTTTTTTATTTGGCCTGGTCCTCTTACGCTTGCTTCCTTTTCTTTCTACATTTTACAGGCCCTCCTTTAGTTTTTCACATTTCCAACTGATCTCGCTGCTAGATTGTTAACGCAACAGGGAGGCAAGCAAGGCCATTGGTCCAACAAATTTCCCAGCATGCCTTCCTCGGTAACTTTTGGGAAGAAAGCTTAAATAAATGGTGGCTAGCCTCAGCCTGTACATCGTTTTTTATTTACGATAACACACAATATTCGGACGTTCCCATAGCCTGAGGCAAAATGTAGATAGGTTGTAACTCAAAACCAACACTTGTAGTGAAGTAAAACCACAGAAACTGGTACTGACAGCTGCTAACTGATTAGCTGATTTTAGAAATTGATGCAAATTGGAACTTTTAATTCAGTTAGTTGATGATAATGACTGATAGAAAGGTAGGGCCGGTGGGGAGAAAAGCGTCCGACCAGTCCAAAAATGTGACGGCCCAGCGGGATCCGTCCTGGCGTGCCATGTGGCATTTAAAGCAAATTGTGCTGATTCCAACTTCTTAAATGTAAAGATTTGCTGCTTTTCTTTCTATCTTTCTGGTATGAATCTGTAAATGAGGGTTCTTGGGGTTTTTGGACTGTTGGTTGGACAAAAGAAGCCAATCAAATGTTGGAGCCTACATTACCCATAATACAACTCAACAGCGTCTTATATTTTCAAACGTTGGTAAACTCCCTCCAAAGCCAAAGAAGACACACGGCTCTTCTGACGGTGTGGTATCATCTGTCATTAAGTAACCTGGCAACCCATGACTAAATGACATATTTTACAGATATTTATATATAATATTAAGTTCTTACACCCCTTAAAATTCAGAAGACCTTCACCCTGTGAGGCTTTGGCGACCCCTAGTGGGAGCCCAAACCCCCTGGGTGGGAATCACTGTGGAATCTAACAGACTGTCAAAATATAAAAAGTACAGTACAACCTATAGAGCCCTTAATGTTCTATAGTGTTCTTAGCGCATATTGTTCTTGATGTCATGTTGTGTCTCACCCTCGTAGTTGACACAGCCGTTCTCGTCCTCCTGTCCTGCCATGAGCGCATCAATCTCAGCCTCAGTCATCTTCTCTCCTGTAGGGGGAGGCAGAGGATGACAAGTATACATTACACACACACACAAACACACAGTACGTGCACACAAACATACACAGAAAGACACACAAGCGCCCCGGCCTGACTCACCCAGTGTTGACAGAACGATACGCAGCTCAGCACCCATCACTGTGCCGTTGCCCTCCTTGTCGAAGACGCGCAGACCCTCAACATAGTCCTCAAATCCGGCCTTGTTGGGGCTGTTGATGATGGTCTGGAGCATGGGCAGGAAACCATCGAAGTCTACTCTCTTGGCAACCATGTCTGCGTGAAAGAGAGCAGAGGCGACAGTCAGCTACGTGCAGAGGTGGACGAGCCAGGCAGGTTGGAGACAACAGCAGCCACATGGACACATTTTTCAGCACTAATAATATATTGCCGATACATGTTTAGTTTCTCTCCGTATTTTCTGTGTATCTGGTACTGCTTGCTACAGTCTTGACTGTGCAGAGTGAGGTACTGTTTCAGTAATCATTGCACATCATGGGGCTGTTTTACCTCTATAGGAAATAGAGATTAGCAGCTACATGGTGTGCAGATGAGAGGCACACATCATGAGGACCACCAGACCCATTTATGAATTAAAGATAAAGATACAAGATGTGTAGCATGTCTGACCTCACCAAACATCCCAGCAGCAGGGTGTGGAAAGAGCACTGTGATGTACCTCATGGTGCCGTGGGCATTTCATCCACTAACTGGCAGCTCGAGCGTGATATTCAGCCCTGTTGACTATGTGTGTGTTCAAAATATGTATAGGCTTCGTTTCAGAGACACTTTTGCAATCAGTTCCCAGGCACATTTAAAGTGCCGACTCATTTCAAGGAAAAGGAGAACGTGTTATTTGACTGATCACGACTGATTACAGCCACAAAAGCAGCTATTTTTTTATTGCTTCTTCCAAAGATGTACCCATCACCATCGGAACAAACATCACCTTCTGTTCTGATCTACTGATCGGTTATAGCAAGGTTTGTTGGAAAGTGCTGCTCGTAACACCGGATGCTACAGATCATGCTGACATCCACACAATAGTCTTTTTTTTTGGTCATTTTATCATTATCATTAATAAAACAAAGGCAGTCCCTTGTTTGTCCGGCAGTCTGCAGCAGCCTTTGACTCCCAAGAAGACTTAAATCATTTATAAATATCCAAACGACCTATAAAACCCTAGCATAATCATAAAACGTCATGATCATCGTGTCTCTTACCGTCAGCAGTGGGGTTTCCCAGCAGCTTGGTCACCTCCTTGTTGGTGGGGTTCTGTCCCAGAGCGCGCATGATGTCGGCGATCTGGTTGTAAGCCACCTTGCTGTCGCCCACCCTGTCGAACAGGCCGAAAGCCTCCCTGTAGTCTGCGGAGAGGAGGGACGAGAGGACATCATCACCCTCATGAAGCCGGTGTCCTCACATTTATCAACTTATTATACTATTATATTGGTATGAAATTGTTTGAGGGACAAACTGCTGTCAGCCTCTTTTGGTTTTATTCTCTTATTTGTTTGCGTAACTGTTTTACTGTGATTGTGCCTGGTCCATCGCTTTTACTCCTTTGAATTGTAATTACTCATAATGACATTTGGTGTTCTGCCTTCTTTGTTTTAGCTCCTCTCACACTCGACCTCCTTGTGTTTGGCTTGACTGTGTGAGTGTCTATTTTGTAATATCGTCTTCCTGAATTTCCTGCATTTGCTTGTTTGTAAACTCTGTTTCTACAAGTGCTACATATATAGGGACAGGTCCTGTATAAAGTTAAACTTAGTTAAACTAAGTCAGAGTGCAGGGTATTTCTCATTTTATTTTCAATTTGTGTATTGTTAATTACAGCACTGAATTAAAACAATAATTGCAGTTTTAAAATGATGTTTCTTACATTCATGACGTTAAAGTACTGCACTAGAGTTTCATCCGCAGTTCCAAATATAACACTGAAGCCATCAGTGGATCAATTTGTGTATTTTTTTTATATTTATGTCCTTTAAAATGTTTATCTGCCTTCATGTCCAGTTTTAATAAGGCAACTAATACCTTTGAACCTGTATTAATCAACACTGTAACTTCAAAATGTTCTGTGCTGTTTCATGTTGAATATATACCCTCCATGTCCTGCAGTATGTGTAAAATGTATTTTTCCAAACAGCAGACGTAGCTGGGGCTGTTGGAACACCTGCCAGCAGGTGGAGGCAGCTTGTCTGCGACCTGTCAGCGTGTAATAAGGGCAAGATGTCTCCATAGGTTGTGGTATTTTGGGCTGAATGGGACCGACTCCTGTCGCGCTCCGTCACCCTGCGTACTATTTCTATCTCAGCTGTCTCCTCTCTCTCTCTCTCTTTCTCTCTCTCTCTCTCTCTGAACCCTTTTAAAAGACCACCTTGGAATTGATAAACATAGCTGAGAATATGAGCCCCCTCCCTTTAAAGGCAAGGCCCCTCTGTGGGCGAGCGGAGTAAAAGTAGGGAATGCTGACTGCAGCGTACGGGCAGCCGGCCAGGAGCGGTCTGCTCCGATCCAGTGCCGGGGGGTCAGAGAGGGACCGGCGGGGCGCATTCTTTTTGTTAACGTGAAATGCTTAACTGTCCTAAAGTATCCTCGCGTAATCCCTCAAATGAGCTGCTAGAAATTCCTCTGGAAACACTTGAAAAAGTTTGATATCACTGATCTATTTACACCGAGTCGCTTTCCAACAGCAGCGAGCAGCCAACAGACAACCTGCAGTTCATGTCAGGACGCAGGGATTGGCTGGATTGATTTGTGACACTCGGGTCCCCCACTTATTAAATGAAGCCCCTAACATCCAGCTCTATTAACGCTTTCTATTAACGAGTTCACTTCAAATGTGCGGGACACGCGTGTGCTTCCTTTGCTTCCAGACTATCAGGTTTCACAAGACAGAAATGACAGAGGCGACCATTTGTTATGGGACCTGTCAGACCCTGCGCCATGTCTGTGGCAGGCTGGCATTGATCTCACCTTTAGTAGCCTATGTTGTTACTCTCTAACGTTAAAGACCCCCCCCCCCTGTGAAGTGATTTTTTTTTGTTCCAGACAGGAGGTTCAAGGTGTTATGTTGGGGGGGGGGGGGGGGGGGAAGATGAGCTGGAGGTGTTTGGAGGTGTACTCACCATCAATCTGGTCTGCGCTGAACTCGATCTGGAAGCCAATACAAAGCAGCCATATTAATACAGGACATTTTCACATGCCATTTCATCATCATCCCGACCGCTTTGATTGGTGGAGGCCAGAATAACCAGGCATCTCCGCTCAATCAGGATTTATTAATCAGGTCTGCGCAGGGATTAAACGTTGTCTCTTTGCCAAAATTAGCTTCATGTGGTGGCACCCGATCTGCGGAGGTCCATCTTTAGCTACATTAACATGTCCACATTTGGTGTCACCCTGCATTGCCATCACTCACTTGTCACCAGTGTGTTAAGTCCAATCCAGAGAACAGGGGGGCGTGGTCTGAACCATGGTGAGCTATCCATGGTTCTAGTCATGTTCCACAGTCCTCACCTCTGTGCAGCTCTTGAGTGTGGTCATTCAAACCTGCAGCTGCTGGCTCTCATTTACTCACTATCACTATACTGTGCTGCATATGAACCTGTGTGTGCTGATTATGATCTGCATTAAAACAAAGTCCGGGTTTAATCAGACTTTGTCCAAAAGACACCAACACCACAATCAATTCATTCTAGATCTGTTGCATGCGCCATTAGGCTGCATTTGCACTGTGAGCACGTTGGCAGCTATGATCAAAGCAGTCCTCTGTTATTCTAAAAAAAAAATGAAAAACATTCCTCAAGGAGCCCTCTCAGAAACGCTAAAAGTCAAATCCCAGCTCCACCTGAGCAGCCATCCTCCTATCTCCATCCCTCCCCACGGCAGAGCTCATGCGTTCACCGGTCATTGTACCTTGACTGCGGACAGGTCGACGGCGGGTGCGGCAGGAGCAGGAGCAGGCTCGGGTGCGGGTGCGGGTGCTGGTGCAGGTGCAGGTTCGGCCTTCTTGGCGGGAGCCTTAACGTCCTTCTTGGGTGCCATCTCAGCTGATAGTAGAAATTACTTTGATCCTGAAGCACAGACAATTCCCGCTTTGGGTGACAACACAAGGAGTGTAGAACAGAGTGGAGGGGACTCGGAGCAAGAAGTCACCGTTTGGGCGTATATATATGAGGCTATTTTTCCTCTTGACCCCCGTCAACGCTGTCCCCGTGTGAGGATTGGATAGCGGATGGGAGGGGGGTGTGTGTGTGTGGAGGGGGTCCTCTCTAAACATGGAATATGGAGCTGCGGGCCAGGTGGTGTTTATTTAGGTCATATATCGATAATCAAAAACGAAAACATTGGAAACCACGGCGAGGGGTTACCTGGGGCCAAGTGCGCGACTTCCTGTTCCGAAGTGAACGGTTCCAATTTTACGCACAGCGTTGCGCACCATTACGAACAACCTGGAGGCATCCGAGGAACATTCTCGGCCACTTGTGGCTCGTGTTAGTGATTTAGGATTTATGAGGCACGTCATTTTGGACCTGTTTTGCATTTTTTTTTTAATGTCATGTGACAAAAAAAACAATCTGGCATCTCTGGGAAAACGAGGTATTAAGAGGCCAAATCGTGGAATTGCATGATATCTTTCTAACTCTGATAAACAGCAGGCTCTGTCAGGCAGAAGTTTATGTTTCAATGCATGGTCAGAGCTGGAAATAGGGCGAGGAGAGTTTCCCAGAAATGAAAAAGGAGTTCGTAGTCATATGCCACGCAGGAGTGTCGGGGTGTGTGTGTTGAGGGTAAATTTACCTAAATTCTGTTTACTTATCGTCTAGTTTCAGGGGTTTATCTACATTTACATATTCAGGGTCTCACATTGCCAGCTAACAACATGATCAGTTTCAACAGGGTGGTGACTATTCTAAAAAAAATGTTGCCTTATGATTGGACACTTTTTTTTTTTTTTTTTAATCCACCATGATATCACTGATGATGTGAGAGTAACTCATCTGTAACCGCAGCTCTGCCGAACTCATCAATGGCTCCATCTTCACTCACTGTGTAGCCAAGCATTGCGCTGTGCTTTATTTGAAATACGGCGCGGCTCCGAAAAACATAATCAGCCTACACGAGGGTGAATTTGGGGTAAATGTGTATGAAATGATGCACAACATATCTAGAATATCCGTAATGGTGCAGCCATTGGAGCGTGGCATATTGGGAAGAATATTTCACTCAGTATGAGCATCTCGCATCCGCTGAAACAAACACATTTAGAAAATAAATACGTGGAAAAGTTTTTGGCAAGGAAGCCGATCAAACTAGTGCAAATGTGGGCCGGAGGAACTGTCAAAGGAGCCAGCTTTAGGTGGTGGACAGGTGGTGGAAGAGGAGTCTTTCAGATCTAATAATGAGCCCTTGTTTATTTCTAGTCACTGACAATGTGTGTCACAGCACCTGTGTTCAATTTAGGGCTCTTTGTTGGGGGGCCGAGCGGTCCCAAACACTCCAGGGGAGGATGTGACGTAAAAAGCTCGGGGAGATGAAGACCTAGTGGCGCTTTCAGCTGCTGATGCCAGTAACCCAGACAAGGCTAAGAGTGCAAATTCTGTCTCCTTAATTCTCGTCTATATCTGTCTCCCAGTGCCAGTGGTGCAGCCCTGCCCCCACCGCCTGCGACAGGGCCCCGATGACGAAGGAACCGCATAAATTCCTCCACCGTCCCCAGCCCCCACTTGCTTTCACTGACCCCATCTCCGCGAGGGCAAGCCAGAGAAAGCCTCAGTCCCTCAGCTGTCATCTGGGCTCACCCCCGGCACCCCACTGCACCTTCTTTGAGTCTAACTTCCCTTCACTCCCTCCCCCTATAGAAACTCTGCCCTAGTCCTTGCACCTGTGCTGCAGTCCAGTGTGAGCTCCACTATAGAATCTTAATGGATTCGGCAGCCTGGTGGAGCGGCGCTTTATTAGGACGTGATAGCAGGTTCAGCTTGAGGAGACAAGCTCAAGATCATTAAGCTGACAGGGAAGATTTATAGCATGTATTATATGTATACAACACCGAGTCGTATGTGACATTTAGGGGATATTTGGGTATTCATTTAAAAAAAAATCAAATGTGAGTTAGTGTGCGTGTGTGAGCAGTGTTAAAAAAAAAAAAAAACACAGCCTGCAGTCTTTCCGCTGTTGTCCGGGGCCAATTTGCCAGTTTCCATGACAAACATCAAAAATAACCTTTCAGTGTGGTTAACGTTCGCTCCGGCAGCTCGAACAAACAGGTTTCTAAATACGTATTAGTGTGCTGTTGCTGAGTCCTTCTAAGTATCGCATAAGGGAAGATAAACGATCTCCTTCTGAATAAACATGTAACCCTTTACTTATTCATCATCGGTGCCCAGTGAGGCCAGATCTTGTGAAGGGGGGGGGGTCTCAGCTGAGCAGTGACACATGCCAGGTGAAGATCAATTTCAACGACCACCCTTGGTGACCAGTAGTGCTGTCCGTGATGGCAGAACGATGAAAGAGGAAGCGGAAACTCAAATCAATAGTCCCACTCAAGATTAATTTATTAAATCCTTCGTCTTTATGCCGGTCAGGTGCACATCTTGGGTTAAAACATGTCCAAAGAAGTACAAATCAAGGAGACACTTTGCTGACTTATTTGACAGAAATGTCAACGCCTTATTAATGCACTTTTATCCAACTGATTGTAGTTTTAGTTCTGCAAACACTGCAAACGTCGGCCTTCCCCAATAAACAAAAATACAGCAACAAAGATAGGAGCTTGAGTAATTAATGGGGCTCTATGTAACATTTTGTAGTAATTCACATGTATTATCCCCTTTTTCTATTGGTATATGTGAGCAGATTGTGTCATTCAACGTGACATGAAAAACGAGACCTTCCCCGTCTCGCTCTGTTCCCTGAACAAGCCGGTGGGCGATTCATTTAAGGTGTTCAATGCAGCTGGACTGCGGATTTCTTTGTGAAGGAACTCGGGTCAGATTGTCAGCAACGGTCCAAAGGATGTTACTTTATGCACGTTCTCAAGTACATCGTCTCAGTGCCTCTCTCCGCTCTGCTAACAGAGAGCAACAGTAGCTGACCTTTGTGGAACTTCTGTGTTGAGCCATCAGTTAGTTAGTTCATCCTTGTAGACTCAATTTCTAAACCAGAGCTCCTTTAACTACAGTACGGCTACACTTTTCAGTTTTCTAAACCAAGAGCTTAAGTCAGCATGTTCAGATGCTAAGAAAGACAGCGCTAACACGTTAATGTTTAGCAGGTATAATGTTTACCATCACCATCCGGGTTTGGTGTGTCGTATTTGCATTTGGTTATTAGCGCTCAACGCAAAGAACACCTGAGGTGTGATGGGAATGTGATTCATCTTGATAGATCAGTGACATTAAAATAAAGCAAGAAATTTGAATCAGAACAGAAAATCTTCATTGACTAAACAAACTAAATACTCTTTCTGTTTTCACGACTGAATGAACTAAATAAACAAACTGACCTGAAAGGTCAACACAGTTTCATACTGTTTTACTTCGTTTATATGTGGCGGACCCTGCCACCTTTCTAGCGTCAGACAGTGTTTTTGGGACCTTACCTTCCTCCGAGAACAGCTTGTTTATTCAGTTAGGAAAAGAAATAGTTTTCATTATTACCTCATTAATATTGTAAATATTGAAGTTCTCTAAAACTACATAGTGCCCCTTTAAAATGAGGGTGAGGCTTATATTAATGTGAAGACAGAACAATGCACGCATCATGCAAGTGGCTGGTTAGCCTGCTGTCTTCCATGCTTAGACAATACTGAGCTATATATATATCCCAGTTAGGGCAAAGACCATAAATGACAACTGTCTGACCTACTGACTTTTTCTTTTTTTTTTTACATGACCTGTGATGCTTTTTTTGGCACTCTGGTCTTCCAGTTGGCACACTCGTGCCCTAAAAGTGTTGTTCTTTAACCCTTTTTCTAATTCAACGAATCATGTATGAGTTTACCTTTAGAGACGTAACTTGTTCGGCAAACGGTACTTGTCAAACTCAAAGGTTTGAAGTTGGTCAGTGTCTTTCTCCCAACGCAGCCGCGTTGAAACATTAGCATACATTTTATTTGGAGCCAGTGGGATAATTGGGACGTTTAAGCACCAGCAAACAGTAATGAGAAGCAACAAAATGGAAGAGAACAAAAGGGGTGAATTAAAACAAAACACCATTATTAGCCTAATACTTTATTTTATTTAAATCGTTTCACCCAATTTGCATGAGCATTCTGGAGTGATATTAGCGTCTAGAGAGGGATGCTGCGGGCTATGAGAGCTCACACGCAGGGATACAAAATATGTTAATTGAATAAAGCGGTGACTGTGGCAAGCTTTACTGATTTTCATCAGACAAGATAAAGAGGCTTTCTTGGGATTGTAAAAGAAAGGTTTTGGGTGGGGATTGAATCTATTCTTTCTGTGTCACCTCCTCACCCTCTAGCTTTGCCCTTGTGGGAGGACAAGCGGGGCATTTCATAATATCAACTCCAGGTTTGCTTCAGGACAGGCGCTATAACTGTCTCCTCTCAGGAATGATGGTGTGCTCTTGTGCTTATGCATGCATAGTAACCTCTCACATTCACCCTCAGTTCATAGTGTTTCTTATTTGGATCCCAAACTGATTGAACTCTCCCTGAAGACAAGAAGTAGGAGAAGGAGAAGAATTCTTAGACGAAGGCACTGATTTTAAGACACAGCACCTGTCCAAGCCGTGCTGCCCTCCTACGCTAAGCATGATTAATGAAATGTGAAGAACCTGAGCTTGAGGGGGAAAAAATAAAAATAAAAAAAATCATGCGATGAGTGCTGTGTGGTGTGAGATTCCGAAGATGACGGATGCTCCCGGGGTCAATGGCATTCTGCCACTGTGGGGAGTTGGAGCGTTGAGAGGGTTTCTGTTTAGAAGGAAATGACAGAGTGAACCGATGGACTTCCTTTGCTGCAAAACATGCGGCAGAGGTCACCCAACCATCTGCGATGACTAGAGAGTAGGTTTTGGACTCTAGTTCTGCCCCTTTACCCCTCCTCCTCCCTTTTCCAGCACCGAGCGCTTCCTTCCCTGCCCTCCAACCGTGCCAAAAGGAATGAGGCTGTAACTGAGCCTGGGGGCACAGATGGAGCCTATTTATAGTCCCCACAGAGAGGTGTGAAGTTTCTTGGGATTTCCAAGAGCGGGGGCCATGACTCCTTAAGGGGGCTGATGCAGCCTCTGTGGCCCGTATGCTCTCTGTCCCTCTCTCGCTCCCTCTTTGAAAGCCCTCCACTGGCCACACAGGAATTAGATGGGGTTCAGGCTAAACAAAGACACTCGCAGCCCTTTTTACTGTGGACACTACATCGCTACAGAGGAAGGGAATCCGATACTGTCCGTACAGAAGGATAATCTCCTTCTGCTTTTTCTCTAACGGATCCCTCGGTCTTCCTTTAACACTGTGGAGGCTGAAGTTGCAAGACAATCGCTTGCATCTTTCTATCTTAATATCATGATGCCATCTCCTAAAACAAGAGCACTGTGTAACACCGAAACTGGACGACAGGCAAAGCACAGTTCTAAAGATGGTGATACCACTGCACATGTTAGAATTAACACTGAAGAAGCAGAATTTGAAAACAAACTAATTGTGCACATCTTTTAAAATGACTCAATCACCAGATTAAATGCTAGCAACGTACGTTTCTACAAACGTGGTTCGGTTTAGGCACGAAAAAGAAATGGTTGAGGTTGGGAAAACATCATGTTTTGGAATAAAATATCCATCGTTGTTGCCACAAACATAGCTGTTGTCTTGTTAAAAGTATTCAGTTGTTTCACGCTTACAAATGTTGAAATGCTGTTTCAAACGGAGGTCTCTGGAATGGCACCTGTTTCGCCTAGCTGTCAAGAAACCACCCATCCTTCTCCAGCTCATATATGTCATCGGGATGTGAACTGACGACTGTTGTTCAAATGTTGATATGATTCGTAAACGTACAAATTCAACATATCTATAGTTTGCAGAAATGCACAATGCAAATGTTTTATTCTGGCAACTGGCCAAAAAACCAAACCACCAACTGCATACCCCAACAAAACAATACTGAGGTATCACTTGCCTCTCGACTGTGTTTTTATGTACCATCACTGGTGGTGCGGGTACCAAAATTAGGGGATGACTGTAGTAGGTGATTCATCATCTGTTGCTTGGCTTAGTTTTGTTCCAGAAAGCTGATCATACAATTGTCAACTTGGTTAATACTATGCTACCTCTACCTGTCAGCTCTGCCTCGTTACTACTGTAATCAGTTCCTATGATAGGTAGATAGATTAAGGGCCAAAATACATTCCTCATCCTCTGCCACATTTTTGTATTTGAATCAAATTTACGAAGACTTAGATTTAGTAAATGCGCTACAGATTCATTTACCTGAGTGCTTATGCCTATGTATATAGATAACTGTGTATATTGCTTTATACTGTATATAGTATCCGCTGCTGTACCACCAGACTACAGAGCAGCTTCATTGCTCCTGAACTTATCCGCCTCACTTTTTCTTTTTCTGTGATGTACCTAAGAGGTAAAGGACTGCTGTTTTATTTTTGATATTCTAAATGTAATTACCTATGTGTATGTTCTATTTGTATGAAGGAGACTACACACTTTGATTTCATTGTACAACCCAGTGTCATACAAGGACAAATAAATTACCTTAATCCGTGATAATTAACCATCCAGACCTTTTCCAGTCACATGTCCCCAGAGTCAAAACTTAGAAAAAGTCTGTTCTAGAAATCTCTCATTGCTTATAAAACTAGATTTAAAACGTTAGCTGGTAACTATTTATTGAATTAAATGTGGAACGTTTCTGACTCATACGTCCAACTGCGCTGTAGCATTTATTCTCCTGTTCCTGATGTGTTTTTGTCCTGATGTTGAAAGATGCTGTACAAATAAAATTGTCTTGCCCTGGTAGAGAAATATATAACAAGCCCATACAGTATCTTCACACTGGTATATCCCTCTAATCCTGCGCTGAACAAACATCCTCGAAGATCCTTGAAACAACCATCTCTTCTTTCTGTCATCTCAGGGCCAAGACTGTACTTGGAAACCTGGCAGATTGAGCGGGCGAGGGAGCCTGCCTGTCTATTCACGTCCTCTTTTAAGCTCCGTCACCCTTCTGAAACGCACACTTGAAACCGCAGACAATGTGGGGACCCTCCACCGAGGACAGACACTGGAACTCATTAGGCCTCGCCCCCAGCCAATCAGCGAAGGAATTTTGAAAGGCAGCTAATCACAGCCCTCCCTGTATTAAAGCGCCATACAGTACATTGCACTGGCGTCTCATGTTCTCACAATCATCTCCTTGCAATTTTCCATTGTCGGTGATTCTGTCATTATTGTCGGGAAGAAGCCAGGGCATTACTGTTTGAAAATAGCGACAGTTCTCAGGAAATAGGAGATGTAGAATGAAACACAAACAGAAAAAACTGCTAAAGCAAGCTTATGCACTGAGTTTAGGTGGAGACAACATTCTTTTACTTATCAAGAAGGCTTTACATGATATATTTTGAGTATTCATAACCAAAATAATGCTGTTTAAAGGTCTAAAACATGTGGAGATAAATCTTACTTTGCAGATATAAGAGGGTGTTCACCTTACCACTGCTGCTTTCACAGAAGAAAAAGATGTTTGATTGTCGGCACTAGAACTGTTTCCTGGGATCATGAGATGGTTGCCAACACTCTTAGCGAGGACCATTGTTTCAATTGTGTTTTATGATTTATTTTATTGCTGGAAACGACTCTTTATTTTTGATGGTGACACGCGGTAATAAAGTTACTACCTTGTTAGGTGTCAAGTGGCTTCATGATCTTGCCGTCTGAAAATATTAACAGGCTAAAAGATCTGCTTCACTATCTGACAACTTTTAATGGGGCCATGATAAATGGCTGTTAATGCAGGAAGTGAGGAATCAGAAAGAAATAGTGAGGTCTGTTCTCTAAATAAAGGTATTAGTGACTATGAAAATTATACAAATGCATTTGCTAATGTTAGACATTAGTTGCAAACACTTAAAGGGTAACTTCACCAATTTAACACATTACAGTGTTAACAGGTCTTGTAGAGTACTATTTCATATGTGAAACAGGTAGTATAAAACCTTTTGTGGCTCCAGAGGAAGCTGCCTGTAATCTGATACATTGCCTCCAGTGATGTCACTCAGTGGGTAAGTTGCATTGTGGGTAATATCTGTGTTTGTAAACTGTCCATAATGATTCTAACATTGCACTCCTGAGGACAGTGTTATAGACATGCAATAGACCAAAAGAGTGCTTTTAAAAACTGGCTCCTACATTACCCACAATGCAACTTAGCTACTCAGTGACATCACTGGAAGTAATTTATCAGATGACATGGAGCTTCGTCTGGAGCCACAAAAGGCTTTATACTACTTTTTTCACATATGCAGTAGTACACGCCAAAACCTGTGAACACACTTTAATGTAAAAAAAATGGTGGAGTTACCCTTTAAGGATCACTTACAAGAGTAGTACTGATTTTCTTTAAGGGTGTTAAATATTATTACGTGTACTTAAGTGAGTTAAGTTAATAGATCTAGTGGTATAAAAAGGGCAGTACATTTCTCCAAAATGTTGCTGAGTTGAAGTATAAAGTAGCAGTAAAAATACTCACGTAAAGTACCAGTATCTCAAAAGTACAGAACTTAGTTACATTCCATCACTGCGGTCAGTCTGGTGACACAGTCTGGGCTTTATGTATAAATTTGTTTAGAACTAGCTTTAATTTTTGAGTCCTCTAAGCAGGCAGAAAAGGATCCGTTACATTTCTATAATTGTGTCCGACTGCTTTAATTAACCTACAAACCTTCTGTTGGGCTTTTTGTCCAACACAAAGTAGCCCACTGCTGCAAGAGTTATACACTGTTGGACACCGCGAACCAGTGCAGGCTCTTTGGCTGTTTTACATCGAAACGAGCAGCGATACTGTGTGGAGAGCACACATCTTGTAGTATAAATATACTGACGAGTCCTGTACTTGAATGCATCACTTCCTACATTACATAGATATAATCTGCGGTCTCCATAAAGACTAATGTAGGTGTCGTGTCAGCTGTAAAGCTTTTACAGGCTGGCAGCTAAATGATCCCGGAGGCCTCTCAGTTGTTACTATAACTCTTATAAATATAGAGCTGCACTGTCACCTACACATGAAGCGTGCCACTACAACACTGTTTACTGACTCTGAGTCCCGCTGAAGCTTTGTTGCAAATCTTACCACTGGATGTCACCAGTGCTCCACAGCAGGAGCACTGCCTGAAGTTGGACTATGAGGGGAACATGAGCCGTAGTTAACCAGGGAGGATGACTTTGGATAAACGCAGAGGATCCACACAAAGTATACCAACTTCAGCCTGCATTTTTACGAGTAGGTATGTGTGAGGAAATTAAGCAACATACTGAAGCATTTTAGTGTTTAAGGTTTGCAAATGGCATCGCACCTTTTACCCATTTACAAAGAGAGCATGGTCTATATTGTTCCGAGTCAGTCCAATTTCTGGAGAGTGGAGGTATTTCCTGATCTACACAGGTCCTATTACTCACACCCACTTTGTTCAGACTGCTGAACCCAGCAGAGTGGCAGTCAGGCAGCCTTCTCCACAGAGGACCGGTCTTGCAGTGATCAGCAAATACAACACAGACCACTCTAATCCCACCACCATGCAGCCAGTCCACGGCCGGTTTGGCTGTTCTTTTTTTTCTTTTCCTTCTTTCTTTTTTTTTTTTTTGCAGGCAACTGGCCTCAAAGAAAAAGGCTGTAAAGAGTTTGTTGCACTGAAAGCACTATTCACAAGTTTGCTGTAAGCAGGTGGATTCACTCTCAGTCAGCACACTGTTTCTCTCTTTCAGTTCCTTTTCAATGCCTGAAAATGTTCGCTATTTATGTAATCAATATTTCCTCATGTGTAGACATTTCGAAAGTTGTCAGTGTGGCACTTTTTCTTTCATATCATCGATATAGAAACCGAATGAGAGACAGGGCTGTTGAAATGGAGAATTTCTCCTGCCTCTCTTCATTTTCTTCAAAAAGATTATTTCAGGTTTCAAGTTAGCCTTGATAAATGTGTTCAAACCCCCCAGAAAACTTACTTAAATGTAGTAATGACATAAAATACATTATCAGTACTCTAACCAGTACTGTTAAAAATTCCCAAAAAGTCAGTGAAAGTACAGATATTTTGTTAAAATATGAATTTGGTATAAGTGAAACTCGCCCATTCGAACAGTACATAAGTAAAAGTCTTGTCAAGTATTTGATATCAAATGTACCTAAGTATCAAAAATGCTAATAGAGGTATATAATTCATCGTATTTACATGTATATACTGTGAGATGAGTGATTATTGGAGAGGGCGAATCAGTGTTGTTCTCTATTAAATCAGGTTGCTAATGAAATACATTGATTTTAAAATGTACTTTGGCTCTTATGCAGCATTTAATCTGCACAGTAACTAGTGACTAAAATTAGTTAAGTTTATAAGTTAAATAAATGTAGAGGAATAAAAAGTAGAGTGCACTTAAGTCAAATTTCAAATTACTGTATTTGAGTATTTCTTTTTCATGCCACTTTATACCTACACTTCACTACACTTAGGAGGCAAATACTGCACTTTTTACTCACAACATATATCTAATATCGTTGGTTACAAGTTACGCAACAGGTAAGATGCTGCACCAGAGTCAAAACAGTGCATCATCTAAATCACTTTATCAGCGATCAAATTAAAAAAGTAAAAGAAAAAGGAAAATTTCAGAACATTGTTTCTAATTGCTTGACCCACAGTGTACATATATGTTAATATATGTATAATTTACTTTCACTTGTATTTTTGGTACTGAAGTACACTTAATTGTCAGAAAACTGCTTTGATGCTAAAGCACATTTATTATAAAATACTTTAAAGGTGCATTATGTAAGAATTAGCCACCTGTTGAATTTATACTCCCAACAAATTGGATCAGCATTTCACTAGTGTAACTGCTAACTGCTGCTAATGGTATTTGCCTTAGACTTCCATGCTCTAGCTATTGTTAGCTCAGTTAGCCATGCAACTAGCTGAACTATTGAGGGTGTGCTGGGGAGCAAGAAGAACATAATAATTACACTTGAACGTGCTTTAATCTGTCATAGCAGTGTCTGTCATTCTGTCAAGTGAGCTGTCAAGTGTTTGTGCTTTCTCTGCTTTGTTTGTATTCACGTGACACCCCGTGATGTGCAGTATCTTCCACCACGCAGAGGATTGTGGGTCACAATAAGCAGAAAAGCATGCTGGCTTCCATATCATAAAATATGACTGGATGTAGTAGGACAGGTATTTCTGGATGCACAGTGCATTTCACATACTTCATACTGAGACACGCTGAATCTTTTCCTGGCACACTTAATAGTATGGTGGTACAAGTATTGGAGCGCAAGGTTGGTGTTTCACTAGATATCTTTGAAGCACAATACACAGCCATCTCTGACATAACTTCCAAACTGTTGTTTCGTCACATTTTATCGTCATTTTAGTTAGATATGACTGTTTCTTACACATAAAACTCTTACTCAAGCACTGTTGGTATCAGTGACTTTTATTTTGACCAAAGGAATGTTTTATCACAATATCTTTACTTTTACTCAAGCATAATTTTTTTTTTTTTGTTTTGTTTTTTTTACAACGCTGTTAATTAGAGATGTCAACGTTATGATGCAGCAGAAACAGTTTAAATTCTTTAGCTTGCAGAACCACATAAACGTCACACCTACAATCATGTGTGTTTCAACAGACGTAAGCCACAGGTTCAATCCCTTTTATTCGACAAAAAGTAGGCGTTTTTCGTTTAGACCAATCAGAACCCTGAGCGCTTCACGCGTTGAGTAAAACAACCCGGGCGACGACCAATCACGACGAGCTTTCCCAGCGCCGGTTGAACTTTCTGTTTAGCACGAGGGGGAGGCCCTGAATCTCAGTCATGCATCTGTCTCCAAAGGGAATTTACGCTTAGTTGGAAAGTTAGCAGTCTGTGCGACAGTGTTTTCATTTAATTGTTTTCATATCTGGTAACTTCTCATTCACGTCTTTGCGAGTTTACCAACAGGGTAAGCGAGGCTAACATGACAAAAATCCTGTTAGCTTACAGCGTTGTTAAATCCCTGAGACAAGGATGTGCGCTGGGCAGAAGAGTGGCGAACACGTCGCCCTGGCTGAGACTTCAAACTACTCGGCATTTCAGTGTGAAGGTAAGAAAAAAAAAACCATGTGCGAGTCAAAACACTCGCTGTCTTTTAAGTTGAAACTTTCCCAGAAGTGCTGCCCAAGTCAGCGCTAACACCGCCATATGCCTTCGGACTTACAGCCGAACCCCGTTGAAAAATCTATCAAGTCTAGGGTGATTTGCCTGCACACACATTTTGAAATGTAAAAAGTTGTTAAAGCTTTTTCGTTATAACAGAAGAGGCTACGCCTACGTTCGGCACAGCTTCCACACACAGAAGTTCATATTTTAAAATAATCGCTCTTGCATCAGAAATAACGCTGCAGCATGGTGTGCGGAATGCAGCAGCGTGAGCAAGTTGAAAAGCTGGAATTGCATTGAAATAAGTCCTTTCTGATGGGATATCATTAACCCCGAATTGACAGGTAGCAACATTTGATTCAGTTTATTATAGGGAGTAACTTATCTGACACATGTGCTCATGCCATTAAGAAAGTATGCAGGAAATTGCCTGATTTTCAGTGCAGTTTGGAACGGGGAAACTTGGTACGTGTCACTTCAGAAAAAAACGTGAGACAAAAAGGATTTCTGCAGTGTTAGTGGATGACATTTTCAGAATCGTGTCCCAGGTTATGTGTAGCATGGATGCTGGACGTGGGTGCATCATGTGTGTTCATCATAGGGAAAATTGCATCATGCAGAAGATCCGCCCTGATTGCAACATCTTTTCTTTATCACTCTTCCCAGAAAAGGTTGCATTTTGTGGTAATGGTGGTGGATGGTTTTGTTTCATTGTCCAAACCTCTTCCAAGGCTAGAATTTACCCAGCCATTGAGCCTGAAAAACATCTTTATCTAAGTGCATTCTATACATCACCACTGTATTTATCAATATATACTACCTTATATATCTGTGATTAGTCTTTTGTAAGAGAGACAACGCTTACTAATGATGGCCACTGGCTGGAGGTCGTACAGGGTTACCAACCTTTATATTTGCATGTTTAACTCACACGCACACACCTATACACACACATACACATACACACAGAGAACAGAAGAACAGATTTGTCGGTCTCAGCATTCACAGCACAATTCACACTGGCCTGCAAGTTCAGCACGAACTCCCAGAGGCTCACTGGTGGCCAACACTCCTAAATTCAAAGTCTACAACACATCCTTTTCAAAGTTTTGCCTTTGGTCTGTCCAAACATGCTTCATAAAAAGAGAATGTATTATTCTTGGGTGAGATTTGGCTCTGCATCTGCCTCCCCTCTTTGTACTCCCAGGCCCAGACAGCTCACCTGGTCTTGGAGGATGGCACCAGGATGAAAGGGTTTTCCTTTGGGCATGATTCCTCTGTAGCCGGGGAGCTGGTCTTCAATACTGGACTGGTGGGGTAAGAAACGAGACATGCTGACCTGAGAAGAACTACATTAGATTTTAGACATAATAGTGCACTTGGACAAGCACAGGTTGGATTTCAGGATACCAAAATATCAACTTTATTTATAGCCTGACAACTTTGCATCTTAAGGGACGATGTGCTTCATTACTAAATCATAGTATTCTTCCATATTTATCCGACTGTATCCCCACTTTAGGTACCCCGAGGCTCTGACTGACCCCAGTTACAGAGGGCAGATCCTCACCCTAACCTACCCGATTGTCGGAAACTATGGGGTACCAAACACCCAGGAGCTGGATGAGATTGGCCTGAGAAAATATGTGGAGTCAGAGCGCATCCAGGTAGGAATGTTTGCAGTGGTTTGAGGGTTTCGGGTCCCCAAAACTTCCTCAAAATATATTGGTGTTCCATATAAGTAACACATAATAACAGCAAAATATTAAGTATTAGACAAATGGTTAATCAACAGAAAATAAACCAACATCAATTCATTTAAGCTGCAGAGCTCCCGTCTGCCGCTATTCAACATCTGATTGAGCTACTTAATGGTTTCAATGGCTAGTATGTGGCTAAGATGTATTAATATGAATTTGCACAGAACATCTTTTTGTATTATTTTGAATGACAAACTACTTGAATTTTGATGAAATACACTTTCACTTACAAGTATTTTGTATTTTATGTTGATACATTTGTAACAAGATACTTCGTCAGATGTTATAAAGCAGTCCCCTGCTCTAGCATTGCACTCCTATAACACTGTTGGTCTCATTATGGATTGTTTAAAAACAAATGATCAAAATAGTGTTACCAGACGTAACACTTATTTTATTCCACGCCTTCTTTTCCTTTTCAAAGCCTGGCAGCCTTCATTACCCACAGTGCAACTTAGCCACTGAGTGACATCACTGGAGGTAATTTATGAGATTAAATGTGGCTTCCTGTGGAGCCACAAAAGGCTTTATACTCCAGTACTGATTTCACATATGTGGTCGTACTCCACTGGACCTGTAAACACACTTTAATGGTGGACTCACCCTTTAATTGTAGCTGACGCGCACATGGATCTCTTTACACTACACTGGGTGTCTGCATACAATGACATTTTCACACATGAGCACAAGCTGTTAACTGACTCTTAAGAATGATTGGCATTTTAACTGTTTTCATAGACATTTTATAGACTGTATGATAACCAAATGAATAATCTTTTTTTAAGGCTGGTGTTGTGTTTTGGTGTTTAGGTATCTGGTCTTCTGGTTCAAGACTACAGCCATGAGTACAGCCACTGGAACTCTGTAAAGTCATTAGGACAATGGCTACATGAAGAGAAGGTTGGGGTTCAAATCATCAAACATCCTCCTGCTCCTCTTGAAGTTGGACTCAGCTGCTTGTAATTTTAAAAATGTTGCTTTTTCTTCTGTGAAGGTTCCTGCACTCTTTGGAATAGACACCCGAATGCTGACCAAGGTCATCAGAGACAAGGTAAATACAACAAGTCTAACTTGCTACATCTTTAAAATAGATTTGTTGATCACTCAGTGTTGTTTTGCTTGGGATTTCTCCTCAGGGCACAGTTTTGGGGAAGATTGAATTTGATGGGCAGCCTGTCGAGATATCTGACCCCAACCAGAAAAACCTGGTAGCAGAGGTCTCAACCAAGGTAAAGGCTGCCATGTAAACTGGACGAACTAAGGTCATATTTACATTGCCTACAAATGTTGTTGATTGGTGCTATATTTCATTGTTTTTGAAATGATGACAATAAACATCTATTCTATTCTATTCTAACATCTCTTTGCTGTGTTTCTCCGGCCTTTCAGGAAACCAAGGTTTTTGGAAAAGGAAACCCAATAAAGGTGGTGGCGGTTGATTGTGGTATTAAACATAACATCATTCGTCTGCTGGTTAAGGTGAGAATTAAGTACATTAGTATCCATCATCTATAAAAAGTGATGATTGCTTTTCTACAGTGGCTGAAGATGAAGTTTGTAGCACAAAATATGTCACAGCAAAACTTCTGCAAACATGCTCCGTGTGTCTCTTTGTGCAGAGGGGTGCAGAGGTCCACCTTGTGCCGTGGAATCAGGACTTGATGAGTTTAGAATATGATGGCCTGTTCATCTCCAACGGACCAGGAGATCCATCTCTGGCCAACACGCTTGTGGAAAATGTCCGCAAGGTATTTTGAGATTGTGAGATTTGAGGTTGTTATTTATAGTGCTACATGTTTTGTTCTTCTGTGCTCAAGACTCAGCAAGGATATTACATCTATAGATAATATCTTTACACCGATTTTTACATATTATTGTCAATTACAAGCAAACAGTGTTTGGAGAATATGATTAAGGAAGAAATCGAAGGAATCTTGTTTACTATTGAAGTTACCAAGACTTGACACATGTTGTTTTTATATAAATATATATATATATTTACTATCGACTTATGAACTGGATCAAATATACATAGTTTGTCACTTATCAATGCAGATGTAGTTTTTGATCCCTTTTACTTTTTATTTGTTTTTGCCTTTGCTTGGATTTCGGTATTGTGTCTTGTGCCGAGGGGGCTGTATTTGTGTATATGTGTTTCTTTTTATCTGCTGTAATGTTTTTTATTTGGGGAGTTCTGTTTAGTTGGATGATGCATCTGTTTAGATTTTGATGTATTGCGCTACTAGATGATGGTGTGTAAACATGCTGAAAAGTTTGATTTGTTGTAGTGTCGACCGATATGGCTCTTTCAGGGCCAATACAGATTATTAGAAATCAAGAAGACTGAAAACCAATATTTGGGACTGATAGTGATTCGCAGTAAAAATGAAAATCTTTCCCTCAAAATATAGTAATAATAATAATAATAATGATAATATAACAACCAGTGATGAAATAAACCTAAATGTATTTTACCCAAGTACTGTTCTGAGGTACAATTTTCAGTTACTTTACCTGATTATTTCCTTTTTCTGCTGCTTTACTCTTCCTCTCCACCACATTTATTTGATACATTTAGTTACTAGTTACTTTGCAGATTCAGATTTGGTGTTTTTAGACTATTAATTGTGACGTGTTACCAGGGCCAAACATTGTGTTAGAGGAAGCTGCATCAGAGCCAAAGTAGCAGAGTTTTAAATTTGGTCTAAGTTAATGGGACTGAATAATTCCATGAGGGATGGGTCATGAATATTAGCTGACATGAAAATATAATAATTATTCATTCGTATACAAGAAAATGAGGATCATTTATTTATGTCATGATCTTCAGCGTACCTTCTAACTGATTTTATCTATATGTGTTTTGTCCTGTGAAGGTTCTGGAGGTTGATCGTCCCCAGCCAGTGTTCGGGATATGTATGGGTAACCAGATAACGGCTCTGGCTGCCGGAGCACAATCATATAAGCTTCCCATGGGCAACAGGTGAACTCTTTTATTGCTTATTAAGATACAATATGAACGCTCTTTAAGCATCCTCATTAAGATTTAAAAAGGCCCCGTAGAGTGAACAAACAAATCTTATGTTTGCATCCAGTGTTAGGAACCAAAACGCATTGTGTGTATCGTAAAAAAAATGTGTTGAATTGGTGCATTGCAGTTTTATCAGTGGGATAGTATGACAACGTTATCACAGCCCACTTACTGAAAAAGTTCCATCGTGTGACAAGAGGTCTAATCCTCCACAGGGAACCATTAAGTCTTGCCGTACATCGCACTGTTTTTATCAAGGTTTTGTCTGGTTTCAGTGCTTTTTTAAAACTCTGTTTCCCTTTCAGAAATCATGAATACATTTTGTGCTTTATGCAATTCTGTGGTTTCCCCAGAGGGCAGAACCAGCCGGTGCTGAATGTGATGACAGGTCAAGCCTTCATTACGGCACAGAACCACGGCTACGGCATAGACAGCGAGTCCCTGCCCCCAGGGTGGAGTCCGCTTTTTGTCAACGCCAATGATGGCACCAACGAGGTTGATTTCTCTCTTTCGAAGACAATGGGGCGCTTTGATATTTTTGTTCTCTTTTGGCTGAAAAGCACTAATTTTCCTTACAGATTGAATCTAGTCACACACATAAGAAAGGCTTTTCTTTATAAAATAACAACATTTTACTAAAATAGAGCTCTGAAAAGTTAACAAATGAAATGCAGAATACAGTCGGCTTTAGCTTAGCGTCCTTATATCTCCTCTGCATATTTTGCAGGGCATCATGCACAACACTAAGCCTGTCTTCACCGCCCAGTTCCACCCGGAGGCTAAAGGCGGTCCCACTGACACAGAGGTAATTAAAGACTTTGCTATATAAGGTACCTGAATGCTGTACTAAAGTTAAGTAAAGGCATCTTTACAGGATGCAACTTAAGAAAGGGTTGAAGTCTTCCAATAAAAAAGGACTTGGTAAGTCGAGAGTAATGTTGTAAAAAAGAAAAGGTACAAGTAGCATTCAGGTGGCTGTGAATGTAATTTGTTTTAGTGTGTATTTAATGGTTTGTAAACGACACATATTGGTATAAAAATGATGGATCACATAACCAGGGGCTACATCACTGTCAGTGAAAAGATGTAATCATCTGTGATGCCTGATGTTTGACTGCAGCAGGGCCACAGGTGTTTGGTGAGACCAGTGTCTGCCTGTTTCTGTCTCTACAATAAAGCGTTGATGATTCCGTGCTACAGTTCCTGTCTCCCACATGGCAGCCAAGGACTGTAGTTCAAGTCCCGGTCAAAGTATGTTGCAACCTCTGTCACACTAAAGCAGAATAATGACAAGTGTCATCTTGACAGCTCTGTGGGAGAATTCTTACCTTCCACCTGGGTTAGACTTTTCTGGGGGCTTCGCAAACACTCTGCACTGTAGCCATAACACACATTTTATGGCCTTGACTGTAAGGGAATTGCAATATTTTATATATACTTATAATTTTTGATTTTTTTCTATCAGACATTGATACATTGAATAACACAAAAGCAGTGGAAGTTTGCCTATCTGGTAATTCTAACTGTGTGAGACTGTTGATAATGACCACAGCTCACTCATACTTTCTACTGTGTTGACTGACTACTTTATATAGATTCTTGATTATTAAACTACTTTCCATTATATTATATCAGCTCCAAATAAGTTGCTTTAGGAACTTGGCCTTTTGATTTGTTGTGGTGTTAAACACAGCATTTACCTTGTTATTATCAGTTGGCCCATTAAGAAGGAACTTTTCTGCCAAAAAAAACCTGCTTCATATGCACCTTGAGGCCAGTGCCAGTATATTAAAAGAATGTTGCAATTTATTTTATTTTCTGCTGACTTTAAATCATAGCATGCATACGATGGGTAAATGCTTTGTAGGAAAGATCATTGTGATGCCAAAGTTTCCTTAAGGCATGTCAGAAGTACACAACATGTCAGAAGTACACAAAAGTTGTTACCTTGGGTGTCAGATTGTTTAGAGAAATCTATCCAAAACCAAATCCATGAACCCTCAGGCACAGCTTGATCTTTATTATCAACCACCAGGCTGTTTTGACTACATGAAGTAGTGAAAAATGTTTGTTCAATCGGCAGTATGAAAGTAATAAAACCAGTGGGCTCCTCTGTTAATGTGTTTTTCAAACTGTTGTTATTCTGGCATTTGTCTTTTGTTCCCACAGTTCCTCTTTGATACCTTCATATCTTTGATTAAGAAAGGAAAGGATGCAAACATCATGTCTGTCATGCCCAAGAAACCAGACCTCCCTCCCAGAGCCAAGGTACTGTACATCTAACAGGTGCAGCAGATTCAACTATAACTTTATGAGTAGCACAGGATTGAGGTTTACCAGGACTTTGATTAACTCTTTGAGTGTATCAAAGGTTGTCAGAGAATTTATCTACGTTTCACTTTATGGGAAAAAAGCAGTTGAGATCCAGACTACACAACAACATTACAGTGATTTATAAGTAACTTAAATGACATTTCACATCAAGTCAGCCACGCTAAAGCCAATTAATATTTTCATTGAAAATGGAGTTTCAATGCTGTTAGTTATTGTTTTGCATGCTGTTTAATGTGTTTATGCAGGTGTCAAAGGTGCTTGTTTTGGGCTCTGGTGGTCTTTCTATTGGTCAGGCTGGAGAGTTCGACTACTCTGGATCTCAGGCCATCAAGGCCATGAAGGTAAGAAATAAAACAACACATTTCTCTAAAGATGTTCTGATTGTGATACAAGTATCATAAATGCCGATAATGCCGAAAATGCAGGTATCGGTATTGGTGAATATGTGATGGTGAATACTGATCCGATTCCGCCTAATTTAGAGACAAGACCCTGTTACCCCCCAGTTAGCGCTGATAGCTCTGTCAAGCATTACACACAAGAAATTAATTATTCTTCGCTGCTTTAAAAGTCAACACAGGAAGTTGTGCTGTGCTTCCCCTGGCAACTACAATTTTAAAGTGGCGAGGAACAAATTGATTTCACATCAGACAGAGCAAGCAACATGTCAGCTATTTGGCAGTACTCCACTCTAGATATGTTCCGTATGCAAGGCTGGAATTTTGAGGGTGTTTCACAAGCCTTATAAAGTATTTGAAGATGAATCACACGAAAGAGGAATTATTGTTCCTAGATTTATTGAAGTGGCTGTAACACTACTGTTTTTAAACTGTTCTATTTAAAAAGTAGCTGCACTTTAACAGTTTTCAAAATAAATTGTTATTTATTCCTAGATTTCTTCATGTGTTCTTTTTCGCTCAAGACTGACTGTCAAAATAGATTATAAAAGAATGCTGCATGGAAATAATTCTCTGCAATGTTTTACCTGAGCCAGGCCATTCAACACTGATAACAGTCATATCCATACAGGGTTAGTAGTATATACAGCTGTTAAGATATTTGTTTATAAAATGCACACTGGTATTGGATGCTACAATGATGGAGTTTGTTTTGATAACTGAACAGATTGTTGATTTTGGTCATTTCATACAATTTGTTGACAAAAACAAAAAAACATTCTTCAACATTTAATTAGAACACAGTTTGTGAGATCTTTCCTACTTGCCAAGTTTGAGTTCCTTGGTGTAGATACTGTATGCTACCAATTCTACCTTTATTTGGTTTTGTAGGAGGAGAACCTGAAAACAGTACTTATGAACCCAAACATTGCCTCAGTTCAGACCAATGAGGTGGGCACCAAGCAGGCCGACTCCGTCTACTTCCTGCCTGTCACGCCAGACTTTGTAACTGAAGTCATTAAGACCGAGCATCCGGACGGCATCCTGCTGTCCATGGGTGGACAGACTGCACTCAACTGCGGTGAGATGTGTACAATTGTTGGCATCAAGAAGGGGAAAACTTGGATTGTGTTTCAGTGATTTTCGACTAACTTGTGCATAGAAGTTTTTTTTTCTAATTGCCTGTATCCTTTACCATGCATCTGTGTGAACTGGTGTGTGTGTGCGGTGGCCAGGAGTTGAATTATTCCAGCGTGGCGTCCTGGAGAAATATGGTGTGAAGGTCTTAGGAACCCCAGTGGAGTCCATCATGGCCACAGAGGACAGACAACTTTTTGCTGACAAGCTGATGGAGATCAACGAGAAGATTGCACCCAGTATCGCTGTGGAATCAGTAAGGAACCATTACCAACTAAGAAAAGTTCTTTCTATGAACTAAAGCACGTTTTGCATTGTGTATGTTTAAATCGTGTGTTAACAGTTTTGATTTTTTTGTGAATCTTTCAGGTATCTGATGCCTTGAAAGCAGCAGAGAAGATTGGTTACCCAGTGATGTTACGATCGGCCTATGCCCTGGGAGGTCTCGGCTCTGGTTTGTGTGCCAACAAAGAAAAGCTGGAGGAAACCGCCCACAAGGTCATAAAAACTGATGCAGAGTTGGGACAATATTTGTGCAATTACTGTATGATGGTTATCCTTTGTACATTTTTTTCCCTCTGCTTCTGATCGTACAAATCAGAAACTGAAACATTTTACCCAGACTTTCACTGACAAACTTCTTTAGTTTTACACCTTCTACCCATGTTTACAGCGTTAACTTGAATGGAGATAAAAGCTTTGAAATGGTTTGGAAATGTTTCTTTGGTGCTTCGCAAGGAAAGGAATGGTTTGCTGTTGCCAAGCAACATTCTTTTGTGCTCGTCCAGTATCCAGCATTATGTCTGACAGCTCAATTGGTTCTAATCTGTGATCACAGGCTGCAAAATGAACTCACTGTTCTGCAGCTTTCCCAGGTGCGTATTTTTTGTTTCAGTGGCAAATGTTTCTTTGCAGGTTAGGTTCAGTAGTAGTTGCACTGGTTTGTATCAGGTACAGGGCACAGATGGAATTCTAATCTTTGACAAAAATACAAAAAGGAAAACAAAAGTGAACATGACATGTCTGTTATCAAAAGGGGTATTTTGTTCTATTTCTATTCCTAGCATATGTACCACCAGTACAAACCTTTAGTACATGTGAGTATAAATCAAGTCAATAGTTGTTGTTGTGGTTGTTGTTGTTGTTGTTTAAGTCAACAAATCAACACAAGTCTCAACAAATGTTGAGAAGAACCTTTTCTTAGAAATACAAAAATGATAAATCATCATCTTATCGGTATTGGCCATGAGAAGCAGTTGCGTAACGATTATCGTATCGGCTAAAAAAATCCAGGTCGTTTCAGATCCTTTTGGAGTACATTCAGGCACAGACTCAAAATCAATCAGTGTAGGGGATGTGTGTGTTTTCATGCAGGTTTATGGTGAATTGTATTTCTAATGATTGTAAACTTTCCAATGGCAGTATTTACACTGCAGAGCTATTGTGTTGAATGATATTGTACAGGTCTTTGTGGTGTGGCACGCACCCTCTATATAAAGGTTAATGTTGACACACAGCATCTACTAAATTGGTAATTTTCTGTGTAGGCTCTGGCCATGAGCAGTCAGATCCTGGTGGAGAAGTCTCTGCTGGGCTGGAAGGAGGTGGAATATGAAGTGGTGAGAGACGTGGCTAATAACTGCGTCACCGTCTGCAACATGGAGAACTTCGACCCACTGGGCATTCACACAGGTACTGACACGTGGTCTGAAGGACACATCAGTACACAGCTTTTTTTTTTTTTACTGTACCCTGTTCCATTGTGTTTGATTCAGTTCTGTTTGCTTTTATTCTGTTCTCAAACAAACCGACAGACTACCTCTCTCTCTCTCTCTCTCTCTCTCTCTCTCTCTCTCTCTCTGTCTCTCTCTGGGCAGGCTGCTACATGCATGTTTTCTTTTTGCTCTTTTCAGATCGAGAAGGTTGCTCATGTTGACCAAATGTTATTGTGTGCCTGGATATGGATGTATCAGTGTTTTTGAAAGCTGTTGTCCTCATTTTATTTATTGTTTGTCTTGTTTCTGTAGCTCAAGAAAAGCATTAAGAATCAATACTGGAATAGCAAATTTAAGCTTTTGGGTTTGGTTAGATGCTCATAGCCAACATCCAGAACAGACACGTACTTGAACGTACAAAAGGTGAACTATGGTTAGAGTTGCTCGTTATCAATTCCAAAGGATAAAAATGCAAAGTGTGTGTTTTGTTTCATCTAAAACCGTATGCTTCTTCTGTTTAACAATAAATGAATTTAATTCGAGAAATTATGTTATTATCGTGAATTTTGTTGCTTATGTCAAAAGCTGCTTTGTAACGATACAGAACTTTACTTCACAGGTTTTTTTTGTTTTTTTTTTATTAAAGTGATAAACAGTATGCTCTTAAAAGTCTTCATCAAGAGTATCTGTGTTTGTTTTCTGTTTCCTCAGCATCTTTCTCCGTTTCCATCTTTCTAACCAAAACCAAGACTGTTAACACTGTTCAAAGCAGATTTTTGTCTGACTCCTCTTCTGCTTAAGGTGATTCCATTGTGGTGGCACCGAGCCAGACGCTTTCCAACGAGGAGTACCACATGCTGCGAGAGACGGCCATCAAAGTTGTTCGTCACCTTGGCATCATAGGCGAATGCAACATCCAGTACGCACTGCACCCCTCGTCCCTGGAGTACTGCATCATTGAGGTTAACGCCCGGCTCTCTAGAAGCTCCGCTCTGGCGTCCAAAGCCACTGGGTAAGAGAATACATGCATGCAAGACTCATTAGTTGGCCAGATCAGCTGAGCTCAGGCATGAGGGTTTTTGGTCTGGCTATTATATACAAACTATGGTTGTTGTGCAGTGGTGCAATAATAGAAATGCATCTTTTGTTACGAATATAGAATTTGTTGGCGAGTGTTTTTAGATTAATATTATTCCCACAATCTGTAATCAATCAGTCACCAACTGTAGGAACATTGTGAAAACAATTTTATTTCTTTTAGAGCATTTTGGTTTTCATGGTAAAACAAAATGTCAAAGTAAGACTGGAATCTGGTCGGGCTATGCTGTAATCAATTAAAAGATGCAGATATTTATTAAAAGAAAAAAAATGAAATTGATTTAAATGTAGAGAATTGATTTGACAATAAATCAACTGTTTAACATCAAACAGATCTTGCAGCTCTTCAGTAGGATAAAATATTGTAGTCAATACAACAGCATTTATAAAAATATATAGTTGTAAACGGTTCATAAACACAGGAGAGAAAAACAATTTAGATTTAGACTTGAAAATGCTTGCCCCTCAGGGTTTCCGTAAAAAAGATAAAATAACTAAAAGAAAAGAACATCCCATAATATTAGACTGTTTTTGCATGCTGTAGGGCATGTTATACGAAGAAGGGACAGTCCAACAAAATTCAAAATGCCCTCCATTCCCTATAAACCGTTCTCAAACTGTGGGTCTGAGACAGAATATCACAGAAACAAACTTCTTCTCTTGGCAGCTATCATGCCATACACACAGGCCTTGTGGGCTCTGTGGTCGAAATGTACCACGATTGTGGAGTTGAGCATTATTAGTTTGATCACACAGTAGTGAACTTCATCAAAACTGTGATGTTGTCTGACCTGGAAACTGCTCATTTAGTTGATTTTGCTCCCTGCTCTTTGGTCAATGTCTAACAGGTATCCCTTGGCTTTTGTTGCTGCTAAGCTGGCTCTGGGCATCCCCCTGCCTGAGATCAAGAACGCTGTATCGCAGAAGACCACGGCCTGCTTTGAGCCCAGTTTGGACTATATCGTCACCAAGATCCCCCGCTGGGACCTGGACCGCTTTCAGGGCATGTCCCATGAAATAGGCAGTGCCATGAAGAGTGTTGGAGAGGTGTGGGAAGGAGCCACGAACAAACACTCTTTAGTTTGCTTATTCACTATCCTCACACATGTTCTTCTCTCATGCATCTCCCTCTTCTGCATTCAGGTGATGGCAGTGGGTCGGACCTTTGAGGAGAGCATGCAGAAGGCCCTGAGGATGTGTCATCCATCAGTGGATGGCTTCATGCCCCGGCTGCCACTCAAGAAAGCCTGGGCCGACACCCAGGACCTGCAACAGGAGCTTGCTGTGCCCTCCAGCACCCGCATCTTCTCCATCGCCAAGGTACACTCACCTTCCATAACGTTAATAATGAATGACACCAACTCCAGTTTTCTCATTAAAATCACATTTTGAAGTGTAACTGAAAAATTGTCATGAAAAAAAAAAATCAGGAAATGCGGCACAAAATGTGTCCCTGACCCGCCTGCATGACAAGCTGTGAATGCTAAATCATGCGATCTTTGAAATGTTGATTTTGTTTGATAGATGCACTGGAGTTATAATACTTGGAAAACACATACAGTATGAACAGTGTTTTATTACTTTAACTGGAATGTGGCTTTTTCAAATATGTTCAAATGTCGGGGAAGATGAAACGAAATCACATAATCTGAAATATGTTATGGTTATATACCCTGTGTAGTCCTGTTAGCCTGTCTTTCTCCTCACTGAATCAGACGAAGGAGAAACAGCTCTCGAATAAGCATATTAGGAAACAGGGTCAAGAGATGTTACATGAACTATTGCTAGATCGAAAATATCGACAGGTCTAGTACTTTAACAGTCTTTTATAACCAGCTGAGAGAAGAGCAGAACGAGGTCAAAACCTTCAACTGTGTGAGCTTGGAGTCCCAACACTAAAGACACACACACACACACACACACACACACACACACACACACACACACATATATATATATATACATACATATATATATAGATATATATATATAGATATATATATATATATATATATATATATATATATATATATATATATATATATATATATATATATATATATATATATATATATATATATATATGTATATATATATATATATATATATATATATGTATATATATATATATATATGTTGCACTTTGTAAATGCTGGCATTGAATGTACAATTTCAATTCACAAGCTGTTTTTGACTAGAAACCCGTATTTGTTTTAAGACAATATCATTTGGATTACTGTTGTTCGTATTGGAGATTTTTCAGCAGTTACTATCAGTAATGTGGATATAATGATATAAAGTGGTTAAAGGCAAATATTATAACCCTCTGGTAAGTTCAGAAAATTACATCAATTTCCAGTTATACTGCCTTTTAAACTATAAAAAACTCTTAAGCCATATCACAATAAAACAATATCCTAAAGACTATATATACTCTCACACGGGCTACAAGATGTGGTAAAAAAACATCTTGACAGATGTTATTAATGATTAGGGAAGGGTCACAATTTTAATTTTCACTGAAAAACTGTTCCAAACAAAAATGTTTAAAGATATGTAGGTCAGAATATCTCTACAGAACTACAGTACTTAATAAAAATAAATAAAAATAAAGAAATTAAATAAAAATTGCAGGTTCTGCAATTTGGATATTGCACTTGGCCATATTGCTATTAAAATAATTACATTAATTGAGCAACCCTAGCAACCCTAGGCTCATATCATGATAATGATATAATATTGATACACTCCCCAGCCAAAGTCCAGATGATTAGAGACGATATTACATTTTTAATTGTGCGGGAAGCATTCATATTTAAACAGCCAAGTCATAAGACATACCCACCCTCATAGACAGGCATCCAGATAATCAGGTTCAATATGTCATGAAGACACAAGATACTGTTGGAAAATGGATTCCACGTGACCTGAGCATCATCAACACTCAGTAACACAAAAAGATTTAACGTGTTACGTATTGTCATTTTTTACAGCAAGTATATCTTCAATCACATCAAACATTTTAAAAAGCTCCACTAAGAGTCTCAGTTAATAACCTCTTTCAGCTTGATAAGCAGCTCTCATGGCAGGTTACAGTGCTTGTTGAGCCTGCTGAGTAAAAATCCTCCCACACCAACCTGGAATCGTTTCTCTGGTCAGACATCTTATATAAAAATGATGAAACATATTTACTAAGCTGTCAGAGCCCAACCTCGTTCATATTACAGGTTGATGACACAGACAGGCTTCTAATTACAATAATATGTTGTTGCTGCAGTAGTTTTTACTCAAAGCAGTCATTGAAGGAGTTAAGAGAGTTTTCACTGACTGATTTGCACCATGATTTTAATCACAAGCCATTGATTATAGAATCTGTTGAAACGTTGTGAAACCTTTTTGAAGTCTGCTTTCAGAATGCTCCAGTAGGAGGCATGGATGATGAACTTGACGATAATGAATAATGAATATAACATCCAATCTGTTTCATGTCTCTACTTTTAAGTCCCTCCACAGTGGAATGAGTGTCGATCAGATCCACCAGCTGACAGCCATAGACAAGTGGTTCCTCCACAAGCTCCGTGGGATAACACAGCTGGAGCAGCACCTGGCAAACTACAGGAGGTAAAACACAAATACACACAGATGCACAGCCTGGTTGAGCAAAGGCACTTTTTGGTCACTTTATATATTCCTACGACGTGCTGGTTGATTAATGTGAAATCAAACATTTTGTTTGATTTCACATGTGCAACGTGTAAATTGCTTTGCGACATCCTCAAGAACTAGAGTAAAAGGGTAAACTTACTATACAGTATCTATGTGACTCTCTGCTTCTCTTGACTGGCTGGAAATATCTGATGAAGTGGAACCATCTTCTCTGAAATATAGTATGTCCATCCATCCATACGTTTGCAGTCCGTTACCCCACTGGAAGGGACCTCATGGACTGTTATCATTTTATGGAATATATTTAAATTCATGTTCTAGCTCCCAAGCTAGCTCGGTTGCTATCAGTCTCACCTCTCTGTCAAGTCCATTAATCTCCTTGTTATCTGTCCATTATTTCTTCCCTAGATGTTTCAGTTTGCAGCTTTAGTATCGACCCTATGGCACAGACATGTTATCATGCTGATTTATATTCAAAGGAATTGTTAAGTGAATACAATTTAATTCATGAAATAAAATCAGACCATACCTATTTTACTGTATTATGTAGTTAAGTATACTACATAATAAAATATATATTAAAAAAACTTGACTTTTGGGGCTGATACTGATATTAGGAAGTAAAAAAATCTGATACCAATATATAGGCTGATAAACACACATTTTTGCAACATCCCTTTAAAATGTGGTTAATAAACATATGAGAAAAATAAAGAATCGGGAAGGTTATTTTTTTGTTTTACAATGAATTATAATAGATAGATGGATAGAATTACTTTAATGATCCCAGACTGGGAAATTATTTTGTTACAGCAGTAGTGGGTCCGCAAATAAAACACTTTGTACATAACATAAATAGAATCCAATATATACATAGTGTATATATACAGTGCACAGTGTGCTATAAACAATAAACAATAATAATATATACAACAAAACAAAATATGCAAAATATACTATAACAATAATAATATATATAACAAAACAGTAGAGAGACCAGAGTTCTCTGTCAGGCAGAGGTGAGAGAGTTGTTGTATAAAGTGATGGATTGTGGCAGGAAAGATTTCCTGTATCTATTGCTACGACAGCGAAGCTAAAGCAGCCTTCCGGAGAAGGTGCTCCGCTGTCTGACCAGTGTGAGTTGGAGAGGGTGGAGAGGATTATCCATGATGGATAACAGTTTTTTCAGTGTCCTCCGCTCCACCACAGCCTCCAGAGTATCCTGTTTGCAGCCAATCACAGAGCCAGCCCTCCTGATCAGTTTGTTGAGTCTGTTGGTGTCGCTGGCTCCGATGCTGCTTCCCCAACAAACCACAGCAAAGAAAAGTACACTGGCCACCACAGACTGATAAAAGATCTCCAACATCTTGCTGCACACGTTGAAGGATCTCAGCTTCCTCAGGAAGTAAAGTCTGCTCATCCCCTTCTTGTAAACAGCTTCAGTGTTAGATCTCCAGTCCAGCCGTCTTCCTCTTCTTCCTGAAATCTATCACCATCTCTCTGGTCTTGCTGATGTTCAGCCGCAGGTGATTCTGTCCAGTCCACTCCACAAAGTTGTCTACCAGTGCCCTGTACTACTCCTCCTGTCCCTCACTTGTACACCCAACAACAGCCGAGTCGTCAGAAAACTTTTGCAGGTGACACGACCCGGTGTTGTACTGAAAGTCAGTGGTGTATAAGGTGAACAGGAAAGGAGACAGTACAGTCCCCTGTGGAGCTCCTGTATCACTAACCACCGCATCAGACAGAACACTGCCCATACTGACGAACTGTGGCCTGCCTGTCAGGTAGTCAGTAATCCAGGAGATCATTGTGTCGTCTACACCCATCACCCGCAGCTTCTCCCCCTGTAGCAGTGGCTGAATGGTGTTAAAAGCACTAGAGAAATCAAAGAATGTGATTCTCACAGTGCCTCCTCCACCATCCAGGTGCGAATGGGCTCGTTGCAGCAGGTAGATGACAGCGTCATCAACTCCCAAGTGGGGCTGGTAAGCAAATTGCAGAGGGTCTAGCAGGGCTCTCACCTGCGGCCTCAGGTTGGCCAAAACCAGTCTCTCCAGCACCTTCATGACGTAAGATGTGAGGGCCACTGGTCGATAGTCATTGAGGTCTGATGGTGTCGACTTCTTTGGAACAGGAACCAGGCAGGAAGTCTTCCAAAGCACTGGTATTCTCTCCTGACCAAGGCTCAGGTTGTAGAGGTGTTGTAAGACAGCTGGCTGGCACATGTCTTCAGGATCCTGGGGCTGATACCGTTAGGGCCTGCAGCCTTCTGCTGGTGGAGTCTCTCCAGCTGTCTCCTAACCTGGCCTGCAGTCACAGTCATGTGGGGGAGGCTGCTGGTGTCTTCAGTGGAGGATGAGGAGGTGGAGGAGGAGGTGAAGGTGGAGGAGGAGGAGGAGGTGGAGGAGGAGGAGGAGGAGGAGGTGGAGGAGGAGGAGGAGGAGGAGGAGAGGTGCTGCACAGGAGAGCTCACAGCAGGGGAGTGAGGGGGGAGGGGAGGAAGCATTTGGGGCAGTGAGGGTGTGTGGGGGTCTGGAGGTGTCAGGGAGACGACAGAATGCTGTGAGCTGAACCTATTGAAGAATCTGTTCAGCTCGTTTGCCCTCTCCAGGCTGCCCGATGACTGTCTGCCACTCACCTTACACCCAGTGATCTGCTTCATACCAGTCCACACAGCCCTCACATTGTTCTGCTGGAGTTTGGCCTCCAGCTTCCTCCTGTAGGCGTCTTTACAGGTCCTCAGCATATCCCTGAGTTCATGCTGCACTCTCCTCAGTTCTTCCCTGTCTCCAGACCTGAACGCCCTCTTCTTCTTGTTAAGAAGGGCTTTCAGGTCATTGGTGATCCACGGCTTATTATTAGGGAAGCAGCGTACAGTCCGGGTTGGCATGGGGGTGTGTTCACAGAAAATGATGTATTCTGTGATGCAGTCGGTCAGGCTGTCGAGATCCTCTCCATGTGGCTCAACAGGTGCATCCCAGTCTTTCGGAAATGGCAGCAGAAACGGTAAACTTACTGGGAATGTAATTATTATCAATTACCCCAAGCATCTTTTTCTAAATTATAATATCTAAAATCATAATACAAATATACAGTACAACGATACAAATGTATCTATTCTGCAAAAGGCCCTAATATGTCGTTAATATCTCGACTTTTCTATGTGATTTCTACCTGTGCATTTGATAAAAGAAAAAAAAACATTAAATCCTTATTAAGAAGCTGGAACCAACAAGTGTTTGACATTTTGTTTGAAAAATAGTCTTAAAAATGTATTGAATATCTATATAGTTGGCATTCATTTTCTTTTGATCAATTTGTCAGCTAATTGTTACAGCTCTGACTATGTGGACATTGTTGCTTAATGTTTCCATTAGCTTGATGCTTGTCAGTGCAGGAGTGTTTTTCAATCCTTCACTCGCCCTGCAGGTTGTCAGATTCAAATATACCTATAATACTACCCAGAAAACTGTTTGGGCATTGGAGAGCACTCTGTCCTATAAAAAAAAAAAAAAGAAAAAGCATCAGCCGACAGCCGGTGCCCAGGAATTAGAATTAGAAATGGATAAACGTGTAAGAAACCAAGATAGATATTTGGGTTATTTCCTTCAATCGTAAATCAGATGGACCCCAGTCCCTTCACGTCTCAGTTTCTTTCTCTCTTGTGGTTCGCCTCCTCCCTGCCCGTCTCTGCCCTCGGGCGCTTGCCTGGACAGCCACTGTGAATTTTCACGGCTCAGCTACAGGTTACCTGCTGCCTTCTTCTGACTCTGCTGTTTAATAATTAATGGCTGGCCGTCTGGTGGGCACCCGCTGCAACACGCTGACACATGGACGGCTGTTGTAGTCTCCACTGCCTCTGGAGCAGGGGACACTGGGATGGGCACACAACAATAGGCTGCTGCCAGACTGATGGAGCGTATAGAGCTGGGTGCAGGTGGGCTTCAGGCTCTGCTGGTCACCAGGCTCAGTGTTTCTCTGCATAAGAGTCTCTTATTGGAATTCTATAGGACTAAAGGATATTTATTGAAAAAGATGAGAAGAGCCTTTTAAAATGAGAAGATTTTATTCTTCAGGTTCTTTGTAGAGTTAATATCAGAGGTAAATAGCTCTGACTGACATGGACATCTGACTTTCATTGACCGTGTTTTCACTTGGTTGTTAAGAAGTCGTTTGTTAAAGTTGGTAGAAGTATGAGTAACAATCAGTAATTTGTCCTGTCATTTATGTCACAAATTATATTACATATAGAAATTGGATTATGAAAATGTGAAAAAAGTGTTGGACTGTCCTTTGT
The DNA here is from genome assembly GCF_900880675.1 of Sparus aurata. Lineage (NCBI taxonomy): Eukaryota > Metazoa > Chordata > Actinopteri > Spariformes > Sparidae > Sparus > Sparus aurata. The sequence goes on along the minus strand of NC_044195.1, from coordinate 23,179,403 downwards.
TTCACCGGCTTTAGTAATTACCGTGGTGTAGGCTACAGTCTTCTATCGTATGAGGACAGACGAGAACGAAATGTAACAGGCTGCTCCACATCATAGCATACCAACACACAGTCTTTTTAGGGGGGCTACAACACAACACTACGATGCCTGTGTATATATGATAGCCTAGGACGACGGATAGAATACCAAAGCAAAAAATACACACATGAATACAACAATTCATCATGCAGTATTGCAGTTCTATATACTTATTTATTTATTTTGGGATATTTTGTTTATGGTATATTTGATAGGGAAAACAGCAGTCAGCTGCTAATTTGCATCCCCTGCGGCCATCCTTTTGTGTCTTAAACCCTTTTGGTGACACTTGTGACACCTTTTTGGTACAGTGGGTGTATGTGTTGGTGTTAAAGAACACATGCGTATAGACGCAAATATAGCACTCTATGGCACTGCAGCATCAATCATTGTCATGAGCGATTAATCTGCCAGAAATACATTTGACTAAAGGGTAAATTCACCCAAAAATAAAAATTCAGTAGGTATCTACCCACTCCCATGCTAATAAAAAGTAGGTTGGTAGTCTACCGAAAATTTCTGGTCCTTCACAGCAAAACAGCGTTGTAGCATTCGTGCACCCACTTCGGACGGTTTGCAAACAAACACTTTTAGCTTAGATACCACAGTGAAGAGTTCAGCTTAAAAAATGGTAAATGGTGCATGGACCCCTTTTTGTCTCCTTCTGGTTGTTTTCTTTTACTTTTTAAAACAATTCCAAGCTTCTTCAGTTGTTTAAGAGAATGCTGTCACACTGTTTTGGTATGAAGCTCCAGAAATGTTTTGTGGAACACAAAACTTAATCTGACTTCGGCATAACTCCATCGGCATGGGGGTACATAGATAATGCCTCAATTTGACTTTTTGGGTGAACTTATCCTTTAAAAGAAGTCTATAAAATAAAAAAATTGTGAAAAAAATTGCCATTAGAATTTCCTGAATCTCAATATGACTTTAAGTCCAAAAGCTGCAAATCCACACTGCTGGAACAAGAGATGCCATTTTTACTGGAATATTCACTGAAACGATTTATCGGTCATCAAAATTTATGTTACAAGAATATGCCACCTTATTTCCATGTTCTGTATTGTTTGCTTTATTGTTTTAAAATGCAATATGATCAACAACATTTATAGACATAAATGCACAAAATCTGTTTTTTTTTTCAGTCTTTTAAATTCAGATTTTGTTTCCAAAGCCAGTTATCTGCAGAGCTCTAGGTGCACTTCATGAGGCTTGGTGAATAGCTGAACATTTTGATCCCTTCAAGTTTGATTACACAAAGCCATACTCGGAATACGACAACGTGGCAATACACCTGCGTATTAGGACAGAGATAATGAGGTATATAAGCTCTGTGCATGACATGAATCACAATTAAAGGGATCGCTGAATTTGTAAGGAAAGCAATTATACAACACACAAACGGGTCATTCTCCTAGTTTGAAGTTTCAAACTTCATTAAGTGAAAAATTAACTAAAATGAAAAGTGTTGAAAATCCAGAAAATTGGTTGGTTTTAGTGTGTTTTATTAGAAATTTGTGAGAATATCTGTCAGTTCCTCTTCCGTACTCTCCTCACACGCACTCAAGCACACCACAAATGTCATGATGTGCTTCTCATGTTTTGGTTGCATGTGAAGGCATATGTGCATGAGATGATGGCAGACAAAGGATTTCCCTCCCACTTTAAACTGCTCTCCCAAAGAGGATAATTGTACACAAGACAAACTGAGCACTCAGATCACATTTTTTCCCTTCCTGTGATTCTGACTCTGAGCTCACGCTACTTTCTCCTCTGGTTGTTATTCTTCAACCCAGCTATGTGCAGTGGGAGTTAAAACACACTTGACATTTCCAATATTGTTACGCTACAAGGTCATAAATAATTCAGATAAGGAGTGGGGAGAGCAAGTCGTGGTTTGCTAGAAAGTAGAATTCCCTTTGTCTGTACCTGGGGTTAAAGGAATACCGTGACATTATTGAAAATAATATTTGTTGCTTTCATAGTGGGAGTTCATGAAAAGATCAATATCAGTTTCATCACTGTGCATCCATGTGTTCAGTTTAGCTTGGCATTAAAAAACAGAAAGCAAAGGGAGACCATCAGTTGAGCTGTGTAAACTCCATTACACACTGTTGATGTAAAATAATCAAAGATAGAAAAACATTTAAATGTTATTTTAATAATTACATATTATGTTTGCTGGAAGTGTTTTCTGGCCCAATCAGTTTCTCACATGCCCCGTCCATTCACTATGAAGCCGCTGACACACTTTTCCCAGCAAACCCCTAGCTGACTCTTCGATGTATTGTAGAAAACATGATACAACATCGAACATACTTTTCCACTTATGGCAGAGTCCACTTATTCCCTGCCTCCCTACTTTGTTTCTAAGATACATTTTCTGGACAAAATCCCAATACTCAACACAGTCATTTACTTGATATCTGTGCTTTTTGATCTATATGGCATACAAAACAATCTCTCCAATAATGTAAGCATCTTCTTTGTTTGATAATGTGCTGACTCTGTTGTAGCAATCTGATTCATCATATTTGAATATGAGAAGAAAAGCAAAACCTATCTTATTTTAAAGAGATTAACCAGTACAGTAAATTGTACAATCCTAAAGTATGTTGTCTTACCTACCACAATTTACTTTAAACTGAACCTCACAGAAGAAATCCTAACCAAAAAGACAGTGACACATGCACAGTTTTTATGAAGCGGTCCAGTGGCTCCACTTCAGAATCACCTCTTGAAACCCAACTTTATTTCTGCAACAATTTTTCTGTTTAACCTCACCGCTCACATTAAGGTTTTATTGATTCAAAACGGGTTTTAAATGGCTACACTTGCCAGCCTGGTTCTCTGACACCATGGCATCTTGTTTGTTGATGTGTTATTGATCGCCCTGAAAATGGGCTGGTCCCTGCTGTCCACACCGGTGGGTAGAAGGGCCAGTCATGACACACTTGTTGGATTGACCCTCTTAGTTCAGTGGACTTGAAATACACAGATATCTGAGAGAACATTAAAAAAAATGAAGTCACTCGTCAGTTTTGTTCACCTACTTCACTTTTTTTCCCTCTCCACCACTTTCATGTCAGGCATGTTGAGCTCTAAACTTTTCAGCTTAACATATGGGTGACAGACTCTGCCGTCCTCAGCAGCAGAGGTTACAGAGTGTGGTAGAGAAAATGGATCTAACACTGAATTGTGCACTTTTTATTCGGTATTAAGGGGGATTTGGTTATGGCATGAAAAGGCGACAGCCATGTTGTTCCTGTGCAAATGGAGTAAAACGTTGTTGGCAATGATCCGGATGTCAACATTACATCATTCCATAAAGTGTCGGTGTCTGAATGGTTGGCCGAACATCTGTATAACAATCATTACTTATTGTCTTCTCACACAGTGGTGCAGTACCTGTTGGTCTGCTGCTGAGGGCCAAGCAGGACGGCTTCTCAGATCGGCAGGTTGGTCAGATTCTGGGCTCCAATGAGAGGGCAGCCAGAGAGCTGAGGCTCAGTCACGGCATCAAACCGTGGGTCAAACAGGTGAGCATGAGTGGGCGTAGGTCAGATGGACACAGATAACTGCCCCTGCCCGATCAATACATGGAGGAGTTTGAAAAATATGTTAAGGCCATAAGGTTAAAGTTATGATCGATTGTCTTTCCACCTTTCCAGTACTGACATGTGTTTTGTTCAAATGGTAATACCAAATTCTCAGCCCAAAGCATGCAAGAATTTAGTCTGAGATAGTTTGTTCATATAATCAGTCTATCCTGTAGACTTGACATTAGATAACAATTTCACCTGCTAAGAATGTATCTAGATAATTTTTTAAAATGATAACATTCATCCCTTCATCCCTCTTATTGGTTTTTGGACAACAGTTCTTTGTTTAGAAGAAGTAAAGCTTTTTCTTGGATGTATTTATGCTTTAATTAACAACAGTACTACCACAATTGAATGATATCCAGCTCAAGTAGCGGCATTGTGTTTACTTACATTTACTTAAGTGAATGTACTGAAGAATTGGCAGCCAAGTGTACAAGAAATATATAAATTAAATGTACTGGGTAGGTGGTATTGCTCCTTTGGTTCCGTTGGTGTATAGATCATTACAAATTAGCACTGTTACCTAAGAAAAAGAAGGTCTAGGCTCTGTATAAATTATTTTTGATTCATTTTAACCTCTTTTTCTCTGTCGCCTCTTTTCAGATTGATACCTTGGCAGCAGAGTATCCAGCCATGACCAACTACCTGTATTGTACCTATCACGGTCAGGTATGTAGTCACAGCTAACTGAGAATGGACAAACGTTTATTGCATCTCTATGACATGTAGCCTATTCAGTCACTGTCTAATAGGAAATGCAATTCAAAATTCAACATTTTAATGTGTTATGAAGACAATATTTAAATTCAGAATACTAGTAAAAGAATTATTGAGTGCCCCATGAACTAACTTTTTGCTAATTTATACCTCAGGAGCATGATCTGGAGTTTAATGACCAGGGAATCATGGTTCTTGGTTGTGGGCCATATCATATTGGTGAGTCTGAGATCAAAAGTTTTCATATCATTTTGATGCTGTTCAAATAAAAGTTTTGCCGATTACTGTTCTCCCTCGAGTACTCCCTCATTGTGGGCATACGCGTGTTAATATCTTCGCTAAACTGTATTTTGCAGTGGTGTATAATGGCCACAAGATGGCGGTAGCAACATTTGAAGTACATTTTCTTGCAAATATTTCACAATAAATTGATTCAAATTGAAGGGATTCTGTTCACTGAAAATCCAGAGTGCTTTTAATTAGTTGGTATAGAAAGTATTAAGTTTGTATTAACAGCATAATGAAGTAACAACGTTAAAGCGAAACTCTCGCCAAAAAGCAACCGAGGCTTTATTTGGGATTGAATATGAGTCAAACCTTTGTGTGAAAGCATAATTATGACCAAGAGGCACTTTTAAGATTTACGGTAGTTTCGGTTTTGGGCACGTTAATTTTGAACGGGAGTGCATGGGGCAAGACACGCTAGCATAAAAATCGCTATTTTTAGAACACTAAGAAGGCTCGACACAACATGAAACTTTGCTCGTAGCATCACTAGGGTCTCTACTCATGAACAAGAGCATTGAGAACATTGTTTGTGTACACAGAGTTTATGAAAAAGAAGGTTTTTGAACTACTCACGTTAGCTGCTGCACCTCCTGCGCGTTGCCGTCATGGCAGGCAAAAAGTGTCGATCCCCGAGTGCGACCTGACAGGCACGCTTGAGGAGTGGTTCACCATTACTCTCTTGCCTGTCAGGTCGCACTTGGGAATCAACACTTTTTGTCTGGCATGACGGCGACGCGCAGGAGTGCATGGGGCAAGACATGCTAGCATCATTTTGATGCTAGCATGTCTTGCCCCATGCACTCCCGTTCAAAATTAACGTGCCCAAAACCGAAACTACGGTAAATCTTAAAAGTGCCTCTTTCGTCATAATTATGCTTTCACACGAAGGTTTGACTCATATTCAATCCCAAATAAAGCCTCGGTTGGCTTGTCTTTAATAAGCCTGCTTTTACCGAAAGGCCTGTAACCCCCTGCAGTTGAGGTTAATAAAGGCCTGGGCCACTATTTGAGGAAACATGGTATACAAAATCGCTGGACAGAAAACATGTATTTTTTGGCCACACACATTCCTAAAGTTTTTGTGCCGAATCAGCCCGCAACTTGATGTCCAATATACGATGGCTGGTTATTTTCAAGGGTTGTTTGTCAGCACTGATACATTAACATTGCCTAAGAAGTAAAAGTGGTCATAGAAAATCTGGTCTAAACACAAAATCATACACATGGCAAGTTCAATCAAATTAACAGAAGGCAGAATATAATTTGCATTGAGAGTGTTGCTATCCAGCGTTTGTCTTTATGGCCAACATGCTCAAATGAATCTTTTCTTCGATCCACCAGGGAGCAGTGTTGAGTTTGACTGGTGTGCGGTGTCCAGCATCAGAGCTCTTAGACAGATAGGCAAGAAGACGGTGGTGGTCAACCACAACCCTGAGACTGTCAGCACTGACTTTGATGAGTGTGACCGCCTTTACTTCGAGGAGCTGACCCTGGAGCGCATCCTGGACATCACCCAACAGGAGGTCAGGACGCACACAAAAACATGCCATTTCTTATATTTGACATACGGATATCTGACAGTATACACCTTTTCTTTTTATCATTGAAGATATTTTTTATTGTCAGGAAACTGAATTATTTTACTCGGAAAAGACACAACTACAACCATTGTTGTACCACTGATCTTAGCGATGATCAGTGTTCCACACACACCCGACATGCACTGGGAGAGGGGCAGAGTACTCTGGACAGGTTGCCAATCTATAACAGGATTATATCAGTGATAACATCTAATTATATATTCAAAGGTATTGAGTGAATTCAGATTGAAATAAAATACTGCGATCAATACAAGGCTTCTTCTAGTATTGATCAGTTACACAATGCATATATAATGATAAAAGAAATCAATCATGTCAGGCAGGTCAGAGATGGTAAACTAGTGGAATTTCATTCAAAAAACAATATTTGTCTAATATTGGCACACAGCATACATATAACTTCATGATGGTTTATCTAACTAAACTCTGACTTTGATTGGTTTTGAATAATTCTTTATTGAAAAAGCAGAAAGTAAACATTAGCAGCATAACTGACTTATCATCATGGCATTCCCACTGTGATGGGGAAAGAAAATATTACCCGCTCAGAGTGGCATTTATGAAACATAGATGAGAGTATCCAAAACCTGTATCCAAAAATCTTTTCAGATCAGTTTGTTCAGATTTAAATTTATGTGTAAACACATGTATACCTACAAGCTTGTTAAGAGTGCGGCTTTCTCTGCCTTATAGTCATGGTCTTCACCATTTAAAAAAGCAGCCACACAAAAGCCCTCGCCCTCTTTCTCTATCTAACAGAAACTGGGAAAACTCTGAATGAGTCCTAATTGGGACATTTATTATGCAGCAGCATAGGCTCATCGAAGATTTAAGAGCTTCAGTTTGTGTAGTTGCAGGTGTGCACACTTTTTTTTTGGCTCTTCAAGGTTTCCTGACCTCTCTGTAAGACTGATAGTTCATGTGGTCGTGCTTACTAAATAGTGTTTTGGGTAAATAAATTATTAGGAAGTCATTTTACATCATTGTGTAGCATTTGTGTCATTTTATGAGGATAACTGTTTGGAGAAGTTCCTTGACAAAAGGTGTATTTTATTTACAGCAACTGTGAAAATGCCTCCTGTTTGAATATTTTGAATAAGGCCAATTCTAATGTAGCATATTCAGATTGAGATGTGGAATATGTGGATGTTATTCAGGTCTTAGGAGCATTCTTTTGGAGCATTCTTTTGGCATATGTATCTCATATTTGGGGTTTTATGGCAGTTTGTGGCATACTGCTTCTTGCTTGTTTATAGTCATTCTGTGCTCAGTCATGGACAGTTTGAAAAGCATTGGTAGAGATGCGTGTCACCCCAAAAAAACTGACATTTCTGATCAGAAACAGTAACACACCTATTATCGCTATAAGGGTGTTTAAAAGCCATGTTTTCTATAAAAAACACCATATATCCATATAACACCAAAACTGAATGAATGACAAAAGAAATTTGTCAGATTTTCAAATATCCAATGGTACTTGAACTAACCATGTACTATGAACACTTTGATCAGGAAAAGGAAAAAAATTCTAGGCTTAAAATAATGTTATTGCATCAAAATTCACTTATGTGTTCTAGCCGTGATTATGATGTAAAAAAGTATATAGTATTGGTGAGTAAAATATATGTGACATGAGCATAAAATGCCAGGGTTTTTAATATGGGTAATTTACTCAATGACAACTTTTGGGGAAAAGGTAGTTGAAGGAATAAAAGAGGGAGGCTGTGGTCGAACAAATCCCCAACTGGTGGAAAACCTGGAAAACACACATTATCATACTTGCTGTTCCACTTGTCCATATTTTGATGTGCAAAACATCATGTTAGGACACCTTAATAAGAGTATGCATGGATGCATAAAAACAGGAATACTAGTCTAATTAAAATTTCCATTAGCTCTGTAAACGGCTGATTAGGAATAGTGTCAATAGGAAGAACAGGAATATTTTCTGCATTCAAATATTGTCAGTGATAATGAGTATTTGTAGTGATTATCATTTGAGTTGTATGGAACATGACATTAGGCTCCTATCATTTTCATCCAATTTTAATTAAGGTGGGATTTCATATACATGGCCAGACCTGATGCATTATATCATGTATATAATGAAAGATAATTTCCACCTTATTGCTCAGTGCTGCAGTGGAGCCCAGCTGACCCTGAACTGCTGCGTTCTCCTGTGTTCATGTTTGTTGGTGTCTGTGTATTAATGCTGTGTTGTGTGTTTGTGCACTAATGTCCATTGACTTTCCCCTGCAGAGGAATTGTAATCCAGTTAAAGTTGCGATGGGATCAGAGTGTGATTAAGTGTTTGTTTGTTTGGGGTGATAGCATTACCATCAATCCCTCTCTCACGGCTACAGTCCCCTCCTGCTTTCTGTGTGTGTGTGTGTGTGTGTGTGTGCGCGTGCGCCTGTGTGTGTGTGTGTGTGTGTGTGTGTGTGTGAGATAAATATGGCATTAGAGCATGGAGATAAACCCTGGACAGAAGCAGGAGAGCAGGCCCATGAATAATGAAGAGATACAACCTGCCATTACCATGGAAACAGCATCCCCTCTGGATTAGCTAGACAGGATAGAGGTTGCATGTTGTTATTAAAAGGAGAACACACGCTTACTCACACACACACATACACACACTGTCCCTGGTGATAACTAAACCTGTGGCTCGACCAAGATCAACTGTTTTCGGTTGGTTTGTCGCATATTTTCACCGTGTGATCAGTGGCCAGAATAATGGCCACTGGCCACAGGTTTCAGACTGTTAATCTTGGTTTATACGCTTCTGGCAGGAGGTCCAAGTCTTGACAGAGTATCTCTCCTCTGTCTTCCCATTCTCCTTTTTTTATTCTACCTGCTGTTCTATTCTCTTTTCTTCCATCCTCTCCTCGGCAGGGTTGCTCCGGCAGCATTGTTTCAGTCGGTGGGCAGATCCCAAACAACCTGGCCGCCCCGTTGCACCTGAACGGGGTGAAGATTCTGGGGACGAGCCCCCTGCAGATCGACCGGGCAGAGGAGCGCTCCGTCTTTTCCAGTATACTAGATGACCTTGGGGTGGCTCAAGCTCCATGGAGGGCCCTCAGCTCCCTGGTGAGAGGAAACAAAATAATCATGGATAGTAAAAGCATACAATTATGTATTATAACACAATATTGTGTGCTGCATTGTAACAATATTGTAAACAAATTGCGGCCCTACAGTTTTTCTTAATGATAATGTTCCATCCAACCAGTGAGCTAAGTTCAGTTGCTTGTACGGGCAGCTACAGTGAAAGAATGACTTCCCTGAGTAACCGTTTTAGGGATTCCTCCAGAAAAATGAGTTGGCAGAGATGTTGAGCTCAAGGTGTTTGGAGAATGTTTGCTCATGCAAGTGACGTTTGCTTTAGAAAGCCATTCCCATCTTTGTTAATTTTTCTGCTGTAATTTAGTTTTGTGTACATATGGATCTCCTTAAAGAAAGTCTAATATTTGCATTTTACACGGAAAAACCCATCAGAAATCATTTTGGGTGGGAAAGTAGCATCTTTTTGGTTTACTGTGTGCTCTATTCTTATGTACAAAATTGTGTTTAGTTTTGGTTTTGACTGCCTCACACAAAACACACATCACATTACCTTTAGTTTACAGCCCTGTAACGTTCTGTTTGGCCCTCTCGACTCGCTCTTGGCTGCCTCTGAATGAAGCACCGGCAAGCCCCTCTGTGGAACATGTGGAGCAATGAAACGTGTCGGCAGTCAGCGCTGAAATATGTCTCTTCCATTACCATCGTTCATGTATTCAGATATCACAGAGGAGCGATTAGCCGGCACGCACAGATAAAGTTCTGCGTCTCTCCCGAGCCTGCACACACATTCTGTTTCCCTGTTGATCGGGAAGAAACGGTTCGTTTTTATTGGGTTGGAATAACTCCAGCAGAGCCATGGGGAGTTGGTTCTTCTGCGTCTCTGGGAAGCTATTTTCTGTTTGTTAATGGTACTCCACCTGGCGAGTGAACAGTGGGTAATGATGGAGAGAAAAAGGCAAGATGTGCAGAGAGATGAAGAGGCGATAGCCATGATGATAATGATGATAAGGAGGAGGGTGAGGACATACAGCCTTTCTCTCACTGCTTGACTCCTTCCACGATTCTTTCTTCTCTCTTTCCTCTTGTGATCTGAATAAAAGAAAAGAAAATCAAAAGGGAAATGAATGAATTGAAGCCCCTCTTTCTGACTCTCTGGGCACTTATAGTCCCTTTTAGCCTTTGATTAGTTTTGAGTGGGTGTGGTTCAGTTGGTTGCATGAGAGGGTTGTTATTATGAGTGCAAACACACACCCTTGATTTGATATTGATTCTTTTTCTCCATACAGCTTTCTAACATTATATACATCTAGATACAAATCTCACAAAAAGAAAATGATTACCACATAATGTTGCTTTAACATATTGAGACCATGAGGAATAAGATATGACGTGTTCTCTTCATTTCTGCTTTTGTATTCGGAAGTGCCTGGACTACTTCCAATTTTGTGACACTGACCATTCCTGATGATTCCTGGCATCGTTATCATGACATAACATTTTCTTATCTTTTCCAA